>NC_071102.1:31747500-32047500 GCF_024256425.1 Clarias gariepinus
TATAAGCCTTATTTCTCCCCGATCTAAATATTAAAACAACAACCCTAATATTGCAGGTGGTTGTAACATTTTTGTAGATCCTGTTGTGACACAAACTAGTCATTGATAGGCTCATTATGAACACATTGTGAACACAACGCCGAGGCTGTTGCGGAGATCAGATTGCAGTCGGTACTCATACGGCAGCAGCATTATCTTTTCAATCTCACATTTCTGCAACTTGCCCTACTATAAATTGTGTGGGCGGTTGCTGCGGTGATAAATATAGTTCTCATTTCGCTTTTCAGGATAGAACTACTTGTTAGGTGAGTTAGTGAAAGGCAGAAGGCAAGTGCTAGATGGTATAGTTGTGATAGTTGTGATGATAAATTTGGAATTCATGGCATTCTGAATATTACAGTCAGGGGTCCGATCATAGGCTGATGCTGTTTAACATGTGAAGTGCACAAAAAGGAAAAAAGGAAAAGACAAGCCTAGGCTAAATCAAGGAAATGCTATTAATATGGGAATGCACCAACTAAAAAAAAAACACATGACTAAGAAATGTAGGCGATTCGTTTGATAAGCAGGGAAGGACAGAGATTGGGATATGCACCCAATGCAGTGAATGGAAACTAGACTCAGGTTACCACACTAGGAAAATCTCTCAATGAAAGGCGGAGATTTTGTAAAGAATCAGATGTTGTATTTCACAGAACAAGACAAACCTACAGTCAGTGGTTTTCGATTAAATTTCAAATGTTGCAATGAAACTTTTTTTTTGCTTTGCTTTCGTTAACGATATTCAAGGTCACACTGCCGCCTTGCACCTCCAGGGTCCGGGTTCGATTCCTGGCCAGGCTTGATTCCCATCTCTGTGTGCATGTTCTCCCTGGGTACTCCGGTTTCCTCCCACAGTCCAAAAACCTGAAGATTAGCCCAATTGGCGTTCCAAAATGGTCCGTAGTGTGTGTGTGAGTGAGTGCATGTGTGTGTACCCTGTGATGGATTGGCGCCCTGTCCAGCGTGTACTCCGCCTCCTGGGATAGGCTCCAGGCCTATCGCTCCGGTATAGGCGATAAGTCAGTGACTGAGTGAGTGTGCATGGTTAAGTCTTCCATGCTTAACTGTTCCGATTTAAACAGACCAGGAAAGTCAAACCAAACCAAAGACACCTGGACATTCAGTGTGCCTAAATTTCACTTAGTCCGCAAGCCTTGAGCAAACCTGTAACACTAAACCTGTTGTCCATCTGTGTGAAACAAAGCCTCGTCCATTTCTACTGCAGCCTCAGAGCCGAGCCGAGCAGATAAAAACGCTTTCTATGAATTTACATGCTAACTTTCATGCTACATTGTGTTAAGAGCAGAATTTCTGCCTCCTCCTGGGACTACTAGCCTAAAGTCAAAGTTAACACATTTCGGCGAGGTGAATGTATTGCACGAGTGGTGTAGTGCGGCCCTACGGGGAAATCTGTAACCTGCTTCCTCCTGTTCATTAGCAGAATGAGAAACTGCTAGTGCTGCTGGGAAGAAAGCAGCTCTCACCTGTATGCAGTAGAGAGGGGATAATTGCCTGATTGCAGGTTATTACTTGGCTGGTGAGAACCCCACCGAGGCCATTCAGTCTCCAAACTGAGGCATCATAATTCCTTCCTTTTCCCTTCTCGCTGGCGTAACTCTTAAAGATCCGCTGACCGCTGCTGAAATGTCGCATTGTTCAATGCGCGGCCAGTGTTCACCAGCTCTATAACGATTAAGTGGTAAAACGGTTTGATAAACTGTTTGTCCTTTTTTTAAGTTCCTGCTTCGGGTACTAATGGTACTTCAGAGTAAGCTGTGTGATTAGCGCCGGTGTTAGGTAAGCTCCTGTCGGTAATGCAAATCAGCACAGCCTCAGTGTGCAGTTCAAACCATATTTACATCCATTAGCGCTCTCCTTGCTGCCACCCCGCCATCGACAAATGGAGTGTTTGACTTTTCACATGCTGAAATGTTCAAAGCAACAGCTGGAATTTGAGACTGAGCTTTGAGACTTGTTTTTCCTCCTAAGAGTAAAGTGGTCAAATTGTGGGTGTCTGTAATTGTTGCTTCAGATAGTTTTCCTTACCCAGATAGTCTGTACACTTTCCTGGCCACTGGCATTTTCTTGCCCGTTTATTTATTTATTTATTTATTTTCAGTGGTGGCAGAGCTGAGGCCTTTCTCATACCTTCTTGAGTGGGACACCAGTGCAGCTCAGGACTCCATAAACACACACTAGGAGTATTTCCTAGGAGTCATTTTTTTTTTTTTTTTTTTGGCAAGGTGGGAACCAAAAGAGCAAGGGAGAACATGCTACACTCTGTATAAACAGTACTCTAAGCTCAGAGACACTGAAATTACCCTTTGGTCAGAACATCTTTTAAGGTTATACATCCAAAGCAATACTGTATAGTCGCTTCATCAGAAATTTAGTTTGTCACTTATGTAAATTAATCAGTTTCCAAATTGATGCATAACTGAAATAATATGATAATTACTAAGATTGAGTGTACATCATACGTCAGATAATCCAAAGTCAGGACATTTGATGGTGTAGGTCATTAAAGGAAAGGTGTTCAAATCAAACTGGTTTTGCTTCTTTCTTATTCGCAAGACATTTCTTCAAGTTTGACTTGAACGCCCTTTTTTGTTATGAATTGTTGATCAATAGATCTGATCAATGGCTCAGTCTCAAAGTTGAAAAGGTAACCTTCTACTGTATACAGATATGACTGCACAGAAATGAGAATCAATAGATTATGCGCTTTTGTCAAGCTCTAGGGCAGTGCAAGGTGCATCATGGGAGCATCCGTAACTGGGCCAAGCCAGGATAAACTCCCACAAGAGGGAGCAGAAGTTTAACACCTGTCACTTCTCAGTGCCTCTTTTGCCTTTTCCCACAAACCCCATACCTACACACGCACACACACACACCACACACACACACACACCCTCCACACACACACCACACACACACACACACACAGACATCTCCAAACCCGAACCTTGATGCCCCTATCTGGCTGAATGTCCTCGATCAAGGGCAAAAGAGATAAAGGAAGTAAATAAACACCGAACAGTTAAACGTCTCCATTTGCTGCCACAGTTAAATCGAGCAGAGGAAAGGGAGGCAGTGTGTGCAGTAGAGATGCATCGATTAGAGGGCAGAGCAAGTGCAGGTTTGAGCGGGTCCCCTCCCTCTGGAGTGGCGCGGGCTGCAACAATGAGCGCTTGGTGAGGCCAGTTTCAATACGGCCCACAGGCTGCTTATTCAGCCGCCTGAATGGGAGACACGGCGAGGGGGCGAGCAAACGGGAACCGGGGAAAAAAGAAATGGTGAAAAAGCCACAAGAGGGGCCAATTGATGCTGCTAGCAGGTGGATGGTTCTCCTTTCAGGCCAAACTGGTGAGGGGGAGGGGGAGAGAACCAGCGCATTTCCTCTTTCAAGGGGATCACTTATCTCAAATCAGCAGCCTATTGAAATGGGTCCCCTCTCTTCTACTCTCACTCTCCCTCTTTTTTCCTCTCTCAGATTCTCTCTCTCTCTCTCTCTCTCTCTCTCTCTCCACACACACACACACACACACACACACACACTGCTCTTGCGGCATCTGACAGCATGCCTTCCCATCCAGCAGCACCTGCCTCTTTGCACAGTGGGGTGATGAGCTCAATAGCGGCAGAGCGAGGCGGTTAAGCGTCATTATATCTGTGTTTGAGCGCTAGCAGAGCCCACACACACACACACGCACACACACACGCACACACACACACACACACCATTAACTTAGCCTGGACAAATACACACACTGATACACACACAGGACAGGGCACCTACAGAGGTTCCTGACTGCCTTCAGCGTTGTGCATTTTTCGGCCTCCCACCTTCCTGCCTATTTGTGGTGTGGAATATCCTGTTGCTTTTAAAATTGGCCTCAGTTTGAGATGATCATATTCCATAATGGGAGGTGTGTGTGTGTGTGTGTGTATGTGTGTGTGTGTGTGTGTGTGTGCATGTGTGTGTGTGTGTGTGTGTGGAGTCGTTCTCTTGATAGCAAAAGTACTCAATTCAAACAGTGCTCAGTGGTGTTAAAGACTAAATACTGCCGTGAGCATGCCTTCTCCCGTGTTTGTTCAAATTCCACCTACACGTCAATACAATTCTACACCACACGGATTCCTCGAAAATATAAAAGTTTTGTTTTTCACATGCAATGGGTCTGCCAAATTTACAAACGTTTCTGTTAAATGCCCGTCAGTTGTAACCTATCGAACATGTTCATGGCAAACCTGATTATTTATTTATTTATTTATTTATTTGTTTATTTATTTATTTATTTATTTTCTTAAGTGATAAAAAAATGGCTACTAAACAGCGAAAGTGCACCTCTAAATGTGGTGTGTGCTGAATGTAATCTTGCAGTAAGGGAGCTCAGCTATGACAATGACTGGATTAAAAAACTATAAAATGATGAAATTATTGTCCTGCAACAAGCAAAGAAAACAATAAAACTGGAATTGAGTTAAGAACTGTTAAATGCATTATTAAAACCTGGAAGGATAGTGCTGAGGCATCAACTCGGCAGAAAAAAAGTAAGGATCATAATTTATCAAGTGTTTAAGTGACCTCCAACTATTGAAAGTAACAGTATTTCCATACACACAATGTGATGAGAACTTACAGGATTGGGACTTAACAGCTGTGTGCCCTAAAAAAAAAACCCTAAGTATAAAGCTTGGACTTTGGAGCAATAGAAAAATAGAAAAAGGTCATGTGGTATGATAAAAAAAGGGAGTTTGTGTCAGGATATAAAGGAAAGTGGTGCACCCATCATGCATAGTGGCCCCTGTACAAGCCTCTGGAGTCAGTGTTATGATCTGGGGTTACGTCACTTCACTAGTCAGGTCTAGACTCTGGCAATAAAATAAGGTCGGCTGATAATGTACTGAATAATCAGGTTATCACATCGATGCGTTTTCTCTTCCCTGACTACACAGGTATTTTCCAGTTAAGAAAGCATGAGGAATGATTTCACCCATGAATTTGCCACCAGATTTGCACTGTATTCAAAGCTAAAGTCGCTTGAATATAATATTAGAGTGTGCAACTTGTTGTTGGCCAGGCTATGTACAGGATAATGTCAGGCTTTACAGATACACTCTTTCTCATTTTATAGGCCAAATCTTACCTTATTTATGGATTTGGCTTTCTCTTGTGTCATTAACATGGAGTTTAGACAAAATTTTGACCAAAATTAAAACTGTAATTATAAACAATATGACAATCTCTAGTAGAAAACCTGTAGATCTCTTGTACAATTTTTTTTTTTCTGAACTAAATTTTTATTAATACTTAATGCAAATTGTAACAAGTAAAAAAAAAAAACTTATCTTAACATGCTGAAAGTGTTTGCATTCTTTGTCTGTTTAAGTCTTATATAATCAAGTCTGGGTTTCTCCAAATGTCCTTATGAAACACACACTTTAATCTGGATTTGATTTAACCCATGTTAACTCCTACTTTTCTCATAGTAAGTTACACCTGGTTAGCTGAAGTGGTGCATCGCAGTCAGCTAACAGTTTAACCCCCAGCATCGCATTCTGCTGTCACTCAAATCGACCACACCCACAATTATGTGTCATTTTATGGCTTAATCTAATTTTGACTGATGGGTTATTTAAAAATTCACCCCATTGCAGTTATAAATGAGAAATCTGGCCTAAGTGACTAAATCAGTTTTATTTATATTTATTTATTTCTGTTATAAAGTTGGACATTTTATCATGGAGATCTATGAGGATTGACTCACCATTGGACTCAGCTCCTAGCGGACAATTGAGGAACTGCACGTTTTGGCATTTAATTTTCCTAGGCTTAATTTTTCTTAAGTTCTTTGATAATCATTTCCTGAAATACATTCTTGGAATGATATAATCGACTCATAAGGCATTATAGATTATGTAATAAATAATAAAACATTATAAAGTATATATCTATATTTATGATGCTTTATGAAATGTGTTATGAATTCATAGTTTCAGGATCACTTACACTGGAGAGATGAAGACCACGTGATGGAACCTGATGTGGTCTTCTGCCATTGTGGCCAATCAGCCTCAATGTTGTGTATTCTAAGATGTTTTTCTCCGACTGAACGCAGACCTGTCACCAAGTAGATGTCTTTTTTTCACATGTTATTCTGTTTAAATCCCAGGAGCTCAAAAAATAGGCTCAGGATCAGATTGAGAAAGAGCTACCCATTGTTCTTTTATGCATAAATTCTCAATACTGTCTAACATACTCTCCTTCCTCATGATTTAACCAGACACACCACAGAGCATGTATTAATCCCTTACTGTGTTTCCCAAAAAACAATTTCAGACCACATGGCTGTGTTGGTGTTCTGTGGCCTAGCTTGACTCAGAGAGTTTTGTCATTGGTTTTCTTTCTTTTTCTTCATCCATGGATCGAGAGCCTCCATTGCCGCTGTATACATTCAGTGTCTAAATGAAGGTCACTTTTAGGAGCTTCCAGTCTGCTTTGGTTTAACCATAAACCTCAGAGAGGATCATCTGTGACACTTCACCAATTATGCAGCCTATTACTAATGGTCATGGTGGGGGCAGCGTGCATGTGTGTGTATTTAGATGTTTAGTGCATAGAGACCGTCTGCTGCTATCAAGGTGCCTGTTAAAGAGATCACAAGGGGATACGGGCCGGGCCGCCGGGAGCACGGCATATGCTAATCAACGCCGTTAATGTAGCAATGAATTAGGAGTTTAGACGTCACGGGAGGGTTAACGCAGCTGATCCAGGGCAGGCTTGTGATCTTCCAGACCAGCCTCGTATGGGGGCTAATTATGGCAAATTGGAAAAGTATCGGTGGGCGGCGGCGCACGTGGGGATCTCCCCCGGTGTGTCACTTCCTGCTGTCAGGGTCTGATGGCGGCCACCCAAACCACACCTGCTCCTCTCTGTGATAGATGGCAGGCGTACGGGGCTCAATTACAATTCCCCCACCACTCCACTGAAATGTACCCCGAAAGCCCCACCCTGCCCTATATTGATGGGCAGTGAGGGGGCCACAGGCTTCACGAGCACCGATCATCTGCTGGAAATTGCGTCTCGGCCCCTGCAGCACCTGCGCTGGCTGATGGGCAGGTGAGCCTTAGTCGACAGGGTGCCTTTGGGATCAGTTTTTGGACGCGACCGCTACTCCACCCCATCGCCACCCCCCTAGTTCCTCAAATGCAAAACGCAGCAACCCCAAACCTTCAAACCCAGGAGATAAATTGGACTGGGTGTAGAACGAACAGGCCTGCGGGGGGTTTCTGTAGCGAGGGACATCGGCCCAGCACATGTGTCCTGCCTCCTCTCTTTATTATTCAGTAATTAGCCCTTTGGCTGTCGGCTGAAGGATAGCTCAGCCGTCGCCACCCCCCACCCCAACTCCCTTTAAGAGCCGTCTGTGTTGACAGACACATGCAGACCCAGCAAAACAAACAAACGCAAAAACTGTCTGTCTGAATTCCCTAACAAGCAGCAGTATTTCGTTGCATTTTGTCACGAAAACGAGTTCGTCACCATGGGTGCACACATTTACTGATCACTCCTAAACAGCAGAAACAAGATTTCCAGAGTAGGCGAGCAAACACGATCCTTCCCTGCAGCGATTCAGCCACTTCTGAGCGAGACGCCTTCATGCATGGCGTGTCTGCAGGAAGAGCTCATCGTCTGAAAGTTTCTCCTGCGTGCAGGCAGACTGAGCGCTGCTTAACCAGCTGGTGCTCAATCAGCACGAGCCTCTAATGATGTTTCATCCTGTAACAATTTATGAAATCGCTGTTCAACGTCTACTAATGGGATGTTGTCGTGGTGCAGATTCCAGTCTGTTTGTCAATACAAGAAGTAGTCGTCCTGTAAGGGGAGAGGGGGGGTGAGGTGGTGGTGGGGGGGGAAGGGGGGGTCATGCTGTGTTTTTTATGTTAGATGTGTTTTTCTACTGTGCTTTTGGAACGGTTCACTTACAGGCTGTATCTTTGCCAGGAAAGACAAAGAAGACAGTACAGCTTTATAAAATAAATAAATAAATAAATAAATAAATTGTTCTCGTCAAGTTATTCTTGACGCATTTTCATGCAGTCAATATCTGTCTCGACAGATGTCTGGCTCCCCAAGAAAACATTCAGCTCTGCATTGATGTCACTGTAGCTGAAGTCTGAGAGGATGAATAAGAGACAGTGATGCCTGATGGAGAAGATGTTTTGAGAATGTCAAACACACACACACACAATATATGTCCATGCTTCATGACTTGTCTGAAGCAAAACTGATTTTAGATTCTTACTTAGCACATAGTACTAGATGATTTGTAAAAATCACAAACATTCTTCAAAGTAGATTTGAAATAATAAAAAAATTTCTTAATCATGTTTTGGTGATGGTTTATTATTTGTCATATTTAAAGGTATGACGTGAATGTTTTTATTTGAATCTATCCTGTTGTCGTTCTCTGATTGACGTCTTTCAGATGAGTGTTCTTGCAATCCGTCCATTCTGAGATTTTTATTAAGAAATAATAATTTGGACATTTTATTTGCTGTCTGCTGCACTGCAAAAATCTACATTTTAGCAATTCAATCCAAAACTATCGATAATGTCTTAAAATAAGCTTACAACAAACCAAATATGAGATTATTAAGCTTATTTCTAATCAACCGTTAATAACATTTCAAGCTCACATTAATGGTAGAGAATTTTCATTTTTTCAAGAATTAAATTCTTAAAACTGGCAAAATGATCTGTTGATTTCTTATTATCTGAAAATTTCAATTAATATTCGTCTATATATATTCGGTTTAGGTTAATCTTAGTTTAAGAAAATGTAGATAATTCTAACTATATTCAAGATATTTTCACTTGCTAAGACATAATTTTTTCAGCGTGATTGTGACGACACGAACTGAGCTGGCAAAGAACATGTTACATTTCTCACATGACCTAAGCTGAGCCCACGATGGAATATTTTTATTTATGAAGTGTAATTTATGTCAGCAGCAACAAACTGGGCCAGAAATCGTACAGGGTACTTGCACCAGCTTTTACACCTACAGGATGTTCTCGGTGATGTTCTGTACATATGCCATTGTTTTGCCTCCCATCCGCCGTGCAGCTCCACATCACTATGCATGCTTATATATGTGTGTGTGTGCTTGTGTTTGTGTGAGTGTGTGTGTTTGAGTGTGTTTGTCCCGTTCTGCCTTGAGCTAAACTTGGCTGCTCAGCTGAGAAACCAGGTGCCACTTCAGTGCTGATGCAGTTCTGCAGCCATTTTTTAAGACGGCTAAACATACACACACAGCGCCACACAAAGCACGCTCTGCAGTGGAAAGAAAAGCTGCCGATCTGTTTGAGTTTGCAGGACAAATCTGGTTCTGTAACTCTCACACTGCCGGAGGCAAACACATGAAAGGGACAGTGCTCACGGCCAGCGGAGGCATGAATGACATATAATATGGCTGGAGTCAATTTTTGTTCAACCCTAATAAATTCCACTGCACATAAAAAAGTATAACATTAACAACATTAATAGTGGTAAAAAGCATTAAAATAGACATTTACGTTTTTGGTACAAGCTGTCGTGGTGTAATTGGTCACATGAGAAGAAGCCTGGATATCAAACATGCACCTGTGGAAGAAGCTTCTCTGCACCGAAGATCTGTTTAATGCTCAAATCTGATTGGTTAACTGGTGTTGGTTTATTTTCTCTGACACTCCTTTTTTATTTTGTTTATATTTTCGGGAAAGTAAATTACAAAATAATTTAAAATATTTTAAAATTTTTATTTTTTATAAAATAAGGGTTTTTGAGGCTAAGAAATCCCGCCTTCTGAATATGATTGGTTAGAAAAATTCTGTCGCTTCTGTGATTGGTTAGAAATATAGAGCATGAAGGTGTGACTTAAATCATTATTTTTTTATGCCAGTTCTGCACTATATCAGTTAATTATTAAATCTCAGCTTCAGTATGAAGCACATTTATGAATAATAATGAGATTTATTGAAACAATAATAAAAAAGGTAAATTGCTAGGACCCTTAAATTGTGTTTTTAAGTGCAGTTTCATGACAGAGAAGTAAATGAGTCACTCAAGGTATTGCGAGATCTTGCAATAAAAGTACCATATCTCTTTCTTTCTTTATTTTTTATAAAGCATAATTTTTTTCTTCTATTTTTAATGCCCCTTTAGGTATTCTGTACATTATAGTGTAGACAAAGTAATGCACTTGTCTTTAGAGAACATGGTGGAAACAGGAAAAGTTATGAAACTCAGAGTAACTCAAGGTCGCGATCAAATCAGTAATGCCATCTGCTGCTATCACCATGCTATACATGATCCACATAGAGTAAACTAAGTCTGCGCAGCACAATCCACTGTGTTGAAGTAACACTGTACGGCATTTATAAAGGTCCAGTCAGACTGAAATGAACTCTGAAAATCTTGCATCAACATGTAAATGTTTGCTAATATATAGTTAAAAGCATGCTGTTGAATCAGACTGGGAGATTTTAGTTTGACATGGTTTCAGGTGTCAGTGCTTTATAACCATCAGAAGTAAAGTTGTTCCTCATGTTTTCCACTACAGGAAAGTTTTCATGGCAGAAAATCTCTTTCAGGATCAATAAAGTATCCATCCATCCATCCATCCATCCATCCATCTATGGTTTGCATGTTTCAGTAACACGACAAGCAGTTTTTTTGTCTATTTAACCTAAGAGACAGAAAAAAGAATGTTGTGTTATACATGTTTTGTAAAGGTGAACACATTCTACCACAGTCTACTAATGAAAAAATGACTGCTGGATGTCCTTGCTGCCATAACCCTTCCATTTCTCCAGGCTTGGGAATGGCAGTGCCATTGGTACTATATACTGTATTGTATATTGTTTAAAGGCTTAAGGGCCATCACCAAAAGCCCAACAGTGGCAAGCCTGCAGTCTTGCTCGATCCCCCAACAATTTGATCAGCAACCCAGAGCCTCAACCTCCTGAGCCACCGCTGTCCGAAAAGAAGGTATAACATGTCCTTATTAAATTAAAACCCTCTGGGGTCTGAGGCCTTTCAGAAGAACCTGCAGTGATTCAGCGCTCTTCTTAAATTTGAGTAAATTTCAAAGCTATACCAATGTAGTAGCTAATACATTTCATTTCTTTACATAGAGCACAAACTGGGCCTTCATAATGTGGCTGAAGTAAATATGTAAGATTCATGTGCGACTTTTAATTCTTATTATGTCTTATGTCAAAATACACACAAAAGAAAATACAATTTGGAATTCTAGAGCCTCTGTTTTACAGAATAATTCTCTGCCTTTTATGAATATGTAAACCCTATTGACACCTGGATCAGGTAACGCCAGGTTTCCTCAGGTCTCCTATTAATGTCCTAGCTGTTCACACCTATACACTCAGATTCCGCACCCAAAAACAGGACTGACTGAGGCCAGGGAGAGAAAAAAAAATTAAAGCTTGGTTTCTGAACCATTCATTGAAATGCAATTCTAAAAAAATATCTTATAAATTCAAATAGAATATCTTATATTTAAAAATATCTGTAAATAAAAAAAAATAAAAATTAGGGCTGTCCGATGATAATCCACCTTGTTGCATATCTGTGAAAAAAATTGGTATTAAATTGGTTAAATGCAAATAATCTCTGATTTTTTTTTTTTTTGTGCATTCATCTGTTTGTACATGTGTAATAATAAAGCGCATTGCCTTTTAACCCCACTTGTTGGCCACCCTCCCTCCACTTACTGTGAGATAAACAAACGGTACAAAACAAGACGGGCAATAAAAAGACAGGGAGCTGTGTACTAATAGGATTGCGCTGTGTTTCATTATGAATATGTGAACCTCTGGGGCACATTCCAGAACAAATGAAATGCAAATCGCCTTTTGAAGACAAACGCTCGGTGTAACACCCAAGAAGGGCTTCATTTACACACGAAAAACAAACAAAATAAACAAATGTTTTCTTTGGCCCGCTGCCCACTGACAAGGTGGAGCGCCGAAACAGAGCTGCATCAACTTTCATGCAGGAAAAATCACAGGACAGTCGTCTGGTTTACCATAATGACATATATACAACTTGCTAAGGGTGAACCGACTTGAATTATAGCACGGTTTGATATTCGGGTGATTCCATGGTGGTACCAATTCACAGATTAACTACAAATATGAAGGGCATGAAGTACATGTAAAGGTATATACTCTGTAGGTACACTTTACAAATATAATCGTTTAAAGATAACCTATTATGCAAAATTGTGACATTCAGTCACACGCCAGAGATAATTTCCTGCCTTTTGTGCATTTCATCAATTTTTTTATTGCCCAATTAAGCAATTTAAACCAATTAAGATTTTCTTATTTTAATTATTTTATAGTCATTAGCATCCAGTAAGTTGGATTACCGCCACCTACTGTAGGTCAACTTTTCTCAGGGCCTGTCCACACGGCGCGTTTCGCTGTATACGTATACATTTTTTATCGTATTGGCGTTTCGTCCACACGGATCCGGCGTTTTAGGAGACTGAAACCGCTATTTTTTTTTAACTGGGTCCCAAAGTGGAAAAATCTGAAAACGTCACCCTTGCGTCTTCCTGTGTACGGCCAATCCGTATATTTTGTGAAACAATGATGTCATCACATCACGTGTCGGCTGCGTCACACGTAACAGCAACAACAATAATGGCGGACTACATGATTGTGTTCGTGTTGCTACAAAGCCTACTAGCTTTATTACAGCAAAATTACAGCTTCTATGCAACTGTTATGAGCAACAAGCGATAATGGACAACACAATCTTGGTTCGTATACAAGGTTATGCGCATGCTCAAAGTCTTCTTCTCCATGTATAGTGTATCTCTATGGCAGAATTACAGCGCCCCATACTGGTCTGGCATATATACTACACTGTTTTCAGTGGTTTCGTGTGTACGCAGATATTTCTTCAGACGACGCCGTGTTCACGAAAAAAAATGATCAGATAGGGAACGCAGCGGCTTCATGTGGACAGAGTCTCAGTGTCTGTATAACTGTCAACTAGTATATTGTGACCTCATATAAGAAGATATTCCTCCCCCAGTTTGTTGCTCAGCTCTGCTGTTCTCTGGTGAGGTGTGGCTCAATAGTAGCTCATTTACATAAACACTGAAATGGTATGTTCAGAGGAGGAGTGAAACAAAGGGAGTTTAAGGTGTGGTAAAAAATGCATTCGCTTACTGCAGGTTCACCTGGAGCACTAACACACACACATACACACTTTGCTGGAACTCTGAGACCTATGCTTACTTTTTAAAGAAATAGCAAAACATGGGACCTTTAAATGCTAATAAAATCTTAATAGTTTTTACATTGATATGTGAATCCATTCAACATGAGTCATGGCCACTTTAAAAGTACAACTGTGTCATACAAACTATTGATTAAAAATACCTAAATCATTAAAAAGTCATTAACGTGTTTACGCCACTAGCTTTAATGCCAGTCATCCATCCATGTTTAAATTATTTGCTTATTATATCGAGTAATAGCTAAATTCAACTGCTACATTTAATGCTATTGTTTATTATAGATTGAACAAAGACGTTATCAGCAAAGAAACCCAGATATTGATATGTTGTTCATGTGACTAAACCAGGATGAATGGCACCAATTCAGAGAATCTAGTAGCCTGCTCAAGTTCTGGAATTTGAAAATTAAAATTAAATTAAATACTGTTTTTTATGATATAAAACTTGATTTTTGCATCATCTGTAGTGCAAATACACCTAACCGTTGTTATTTAACATTGCACAAGCCATACAACCACCCTGAACACATCAGCTATTTAAGACACTTGGATGCTAAACCTTAATTGGATATGATGCCATGAGGACTTACAATGGATGCTTTCAGAAAACTCACACTGATCAAAAATACATCAATATTCTGTATAGGGGCATACAGATCAGAAATCATTCTCATGAAATTGTTTGATTTCTTGGTCTGAAATACAAAGATGAAAAAAAAAATTCAAACAGATGTCACACAAGCTTTTTTAGAGAACACAGCCTGAGCCAAGGAAATGATTAGATAACCAGGTTAAAACATCGTGTGTATGCATGCAGTGTTTATTTTCTCTTTTACTTCATCAGTCCATATCTTCAGAACACAGCGCTACAGTTCACAGGCTCAGTTTGCACTTTGCAGCTCAGTTTAGCAGCTCATATCTCCAAAAAAAGCTGCAACCCAAAATACATGGTGTGTTCACTCGGGTCACTCCCTGACTGATTCAGAGATGAATCACTTTCTTACTGCAATCAAACCTCTCTCCAGATCGCTTGTAAGTGGACCGAGACCACCTTCGCAGAGACACTCTGAGACTTGTTGACACCAGGGTTTGATTGCTATGTTTATACCCGTCTGAAGATCATACTGAAAGAGAAAACACACCGGGGTTTGGTTCAAACAAAACAAACGCTGAATATGTAAAAACGTCCCATTTGGTGCTTTTATTATTACTGTCCGAAGTATGAACAAGGTTCAAATCTTTTAGATCAGGACTGTGAAATTTGGGCCCCAACAATTATATGTCTCACCCTGGCAAGCGTTGGAGGCATGTTTGCTTTGTGTTCGGAGCAGCAGTGTTAGCAAGCTGGGTCTTAGCAGGAGAACTGCCGGCTGCCCAGACTGGGGTGATTAATCTGAGCCTGTCATGTCACTGCAGATGTTTACATAGCGATATTCAGAGTGCATATGTCTGATGGAGTGTCCCCCCCTTTGTGTCCTCTCCCTAGTCACATACACACACACACATACACACACACACAAAATCAGCCAACATCACCTGAGCCATCTGGAGGATGAAAGAGAGAGAGAGAGTGTGTGTGTGTGTTTCGGGGGGTATGGGGGGTAGTCCGGCACACACACATATGTCCATGCACAAGCGCACACGCATACAAAATGTCACCGCTTGCCAACAGCCATGTCTGTAATCTGTCTTGTGCTTTTTCTGCTTTTATCTTCCTCAATTCCTCCACCTCAATTGTCGTCACACTTAGGCCTTGTCGAAGGAAAAAAAAAAAAAACTGACAGCACTATGATGAAGTTAGCGCTAAAATGGAAACCAAACTTGATAGATTCCCATCAAGCACCATTTCCAGTTTACGTGCATGACTGTGATGTTCCTCGTCATCAGCGCTGCAGTCTTTAACCCAGAGCTTCAGATGACTGACTGGCCAGTCTTCAGTGTCTCCGTCTGAATTCGCAGAAGATCTGGACTTTGTTGTTGAAGGAAATGCTAAAAAAGCACATGCTGCATGGAAGCTGAGCTCACTTTGCAGCCTCACTGCTTCAGGCATGTACACTGCTTCCAAATCACTGATTAAAGCATGAAGACTCGCTCCACAGGGAACCAGGGGTGATACGGCACAACACAATAGCATGCGCCCCAAAGCACTCCAAAGGCATTGCAGTGTAGAAATAAGAGTCCAAAGCCCTTTATCCTGCTTGTGCGCAGACTTCAAAGATGTATGAACATAAACACACACCCATGGCAAAGATAACACCTTAAGCAGACACAGCATTAACCACTGAGATACAGTCTGTACCCTAGATGAGGCACAGAGGAGTAAAACACTCCAGGCTGCAATTCATATGGATGAAGCATTGCATAACTAAAAGCATTCATTGAAGATTTCTTTCTTTTTTTTTTTTAAAGACTTGAAAGCTTCTCACCTGAGCCTCGATCAAAACATAGACATTATTAGTGGGCAAAGGTGCAGATCCAGGTCACCACCTAAACAAGCATCATTCGGTTGTCTCATTTATACTGTACATTAGAGTCAAGTAAGAACATATATGGCCCCATGGCATCCATCATATTTTTGTTTTAGGAATTGAACCAAGACTTCTTTTATTTGAAATATGTTGATATTTTCTCTAAAGCTGCTAATAACACCATACTAAGGTTTTAGATTTTCGAAAATATTAGAACTGTCATTTCAGAATACATCTAGAAAATACTATGCAGTACCCACTAATCAGTGGCATGGTGGTGTATTGGTTAGCACTGTGGCTTCACACCTCTAGGGCCTAGGGTTCGAGTCTCGCCTCAAGTCTGCATATATGGAGCTTTCATGTTCTCACTGTGCTTGATGTGTTTCCTCCAGGTACTCTGGTTTCCTATCACAATCCAAAGACATGCAGATTGGGCTAACTGGTGTGTGCTTGTGTCCTGTGATGGACTGGCTCCCTGTCCAGGGTGTTTCCTGCCTTGTGCTACAATTCCCCTGGGATAGGCTCCAGGCCTCTTGTGACCCCATACAGGATAAGCAGTATAGAAAATGAGTGAGTAAGTATGAAATGATTTCAGTCTTCAACTTTTACAATATCGGTTAAGGTTTTCTGACCACCTGTTTGTTTGATCAGTATTAGGACGGCACCATCGTAGACCAATAGAGAGCACCACCATTAAGTACTCAACCACCTTGAAGTACTCAGGTATAAGTCATTGCAAAGCCTGATTGGGATGGCATGGATGGTTTGGTATTTTCTACCAAATGGCAGGAATGTAAAGAGTCCATGAGCATGGTAGAATAAGTCTTCCACAATGCTTGGTGGAAATGTGCGATAGAAAGCATTAGTGGTGGGTGGAGCTGATGTTCTCAACTGCTCTAATACTCCTCTCTAGTGTTCTAAGATCTTGCAGTCCTGAGAAAGAGACAAACCTGTTTCCCAGCCCAACAGGTGGTCAGGAAACCTTTACTGATATTGTCCTTGGTGAGGATGGAAGAGTGCTGGTTAAGTAAAGATGGGTTTCTTGGCAAGGTACAGTACTTGGTGTTGAGGGTTTCAGCAAGGTGCTCCATGACATGCACACCCAGAAACATGTCATGAAGCTATTTGCAGCACTGAAGTGCAGTGGATCAAGAACGCTGCAATACCTCATGAAGTGAACAATCTTTTGTTTTATTATTCATTATTGTCTTAGATGGCATCCAATGAAGTTGGTACTCACTGAAGCTTTGCTGCACTCCGTAGTGGCGTATGAGCCCTTGTGACACATCCTGGGGAAGCTAATCTCTTTCAAGGACAAGTAAGTCAACTAGACGGCGGCAATCCTGTAGCAGATGAGAAGTCACAGGTGGTTCAATAATTGCCTCCGAGTCAATTTCTAGCCATCTTTAGACAGACCAGATGAAGCATTGTGCAATGTTGTAGGCTCGTCACATCTAACAGGCCTCATTATCTCCATACTTTAATAGGATGCTATACGCTGAGTCAGTGCAGCGGTGTCGCGTTTCAGTCCAGCACTAATAAGAGAAAGACTGCATAGCGGCGCAATCAACACATCAGAGCATCCTACCTAAATGAGAGAGAAAGAGGAAGAGGGTAAAGAAGAGGAGGAGGACGAGGCGGGAAAAACAAGGCATAAAGAGTGAGGTGAAGGGAAAAAGCAAGAGGTTATCTGTTCTGAGGACTACAAACGCCCCATTCCTGTGTACCTAATGTTGGTCTCTTGACGCTGATAGACTCTGCTTCTCCCATTTAAAGGATAATGAGATTGCATTCTCCACACAAACCTGTGCAGACTACAGAACAGCGATGTGCAATCCATCGACAGGCTTTCCCACCTTCGTCTATCTGATAGACGCACACACACAGGCACGTGCACACACAACTAGCATCTGAGACAAAAATCTGCTTATAAAGAAGTCAAGCAAATGAAAGGGAAATGAGTGAGCTGCACGTCTGGTTGGCTGAGCCAGCGCCGGTTCTTAATAGAATTCCACATGGCAACTTCCTCAGGTGGTAAAAAGATGCAATAAGCTGGAAGGGAAGCGCTGACTAATTGAAAAGAGCCCAGCAGAGAAAAATCTGATACATGGCCACTCCTCTGAGCCCTCGGCAGTCGTCTCTGATCTTGCTCACACACACACACACACACACACATGCGCATACACACACAGAGACACATGTGCACATACAAAGAAGGCGAAGAGCGTAGACTGGTTCTCCCACGCTGGTGCACTCAGTACAATTCACAGCAGTCATCCCATACTGCGACCGCAGCGTGTGGGTGTGTGTGTTTGTATTGAGAGGAGGTTGAGACATGGCTGGTAGCTGCTGGCTATCGAGAGAAAACACACAGCAGATTGACTCACCGCTGAGTCTACAGTTAGACTGCATGGTTTTAATATACAGGCAAATACACACCAGGGAATTGCTATGAGACGTGCCATAGAGATTGTTCTTCCATGTTATTCTTTCATAATGACTATATAACATTAGGAATGATCAGCCTCCCACCTGATCGGTAGTCATCCGTGGGCATGCACGTTGTACAAGATTACATTTTGTCTAAACAAAACAAGCAGGCGCACAGGTGCACACACAAACAGGCCAGAGCTTGGGGATGTGCCACGGGCAAGGTGCCATCATTGGCACGTCTGCGAGGCAGAGGGACAGGTGACACTCCAGCACCAGAAAGGGAATGGAGAACTCAGCCTGCCAGAGGAGCCAGATATGAGGGGGAGGGCTGAAGAGTGTTGGGGTGGATTGAAGGGGGGGTGGGGTGGGGGGGCGGTCTTGGGGTTGTGGGGCCCTCTTGTTCTCTGCTACGCAATAAAAATGCTAATCTCGCCAATTCCCCTGTTGATCGGCTCTATGGAAAACAGGTTAGAGTTCCTCGCTCCACATGTGTACCCTCAATTTACCAGTTGGCCTTTTTCTTTATTTTAACCTCTTAAGGTGTTCTTTATTAAGAGCCAACCGCCTGGATGTTTTCACACCTCTGTTTGTCTGATAATGGCATCGAAAAGCAAAGCTTTGACGGAGACAAAAGCAACGGCAGTATAACCCAATTAAAGGTCAAGCAGTAAAAGGGATTTAAAAAATGGCCAAGGGTTGATCTATTGGCTGCTCCTACTGTTGATCAGCTTTTTGACTTAGTCTGGAGTATGTTTGTGCCTACAATCTCTTTGGCATTCACTATGGGCTTTGATACCTTTGAAACTGATTTTAAATGCAAGGTGAACTTCCATGAATGGCTCTACCGTTCAAGAATCTCAATTGCTTTCCTCGCCGGCCGCCTCCTGCAATGTTCCTAACGATAATCAAGTTCAACAATGCGCAATACACAGTAATTAGCCAGGTGATGACTCCATAAGAACGGTGCTGGCAGACCTGTCTACGATCAGTGAGCCAAAGCGGCTTCATCTGCCTGGCTCGGCCTCCCTAATCGCCTCACGCAAGGACCGAGAAAAGGCAGAGGAGAAAGGGAAGGGAGGGGTGGGTACAAAGGAGTGCAAATGAAAATCAAACAGGAATCTGCATAATGTCGTCTTTGTTCCCATTTTGGCCTCTTTAACTTTCACATCAAATTAGCTTCAGGGAGTGTGTTTAGGGAGATACGGGGCCTCCAAACCCCCTCATCCCCCAGCTGGGTATAGGGGTCAGCCCGGTGCGGTCCACTCCCCAGAGACTGGTTACGACAAATAAGATTAATGTCTCTCAAGTCTGGAGAGGCGCACAGATTAGGGTGATAGGTGATTTTCTCAAGAGAAGCCCCACATATGAGCAATGCATGTGTCTGTAGGAGTGTAAGGAGGGGCAACGCGTCCATCGCTTGTGGTTGGGGACCCCTCAGAGTCTTCATCCTTCCCCTCTCTTAATGACCACTGGAGCATGAGGGTCAGAAGGGCAAGGGTCAGGGGTGGTCCCCATCTTCAGGAGCGCTGGAGCGGAAGATGAGGAGAGGAACTGAGCAGATCCCTCATAAAGTGTAAAGCCTTAATAGCATTAACACATTTAAAAAGCACATTCCGAGTGAAATCAAACAGTGCATTATCACCTGTTTATTCATTGTATCAGGAACATGAATGATTACATCAGAGTCAAGTGCATCCAGTGATGCTTTAATCCAAAACCAATTGTACACTGATCCTCCAAACTTTGGTGTAACTAAAGAGGTATGTTTCGTTTAATTTCATAATAACATCTCTAGTTAAGTCATGCTATAATGTATGTTTTGCACTGACAGAATTCTGAAAAGTAATTTATGGGCAATACTTAATACATAAACATGACAATATTAGTATGAGTAAATAAATAATTAGAATCATCTATGTAAAATCTAGAACCTGCATAAAATAATGTGCACAGATGAGCTGCAATGATGAATAACAGGATGTTCTGGATCAGGTGCTATTTTATTATCTGTTGAATAATGAGGGTGGTTGCCATATGGTTTAATCAAACCAAATTAATAGTGAACAATAAAATAATTACAGATTTGACTATTCAAGCTGATTACTTTTCGCCATTTATATGTTTATTATATTAGTCATGGTTAAATAGTCTTTTGTTTTTGTGTTACATCTGATTCCAATTGAAATAGATAAATGATTCCAATTTAACAAATGAAACAAAATTAGCTATTCCTGATTTTTCTAGTTAAAAATCTGTTTTATTAAAAAAAATAGTGGAGTGGATGCTGTTAAGGAAAATAATAACAAGAAGAACCCTGTCTGGAATGCACCTGTTTAAAAAAAAAGGCTGCCAACCTTACTGAAGACTGCCCAGAAAATCAACTTTTGCAACAGAGCAACCTGTCCCTAAATAAGTATAACTTTCCCCGCGTAAATATTGATGCAAATTTTGGACTCGGCTTGACAACTCCGTATACAGCTCATAGTTAGCAAACCCAAAGTAAGGCATGCTAATTTATTCTCAATGCAGTCTGATTCTCATTCATTGGCTCGCAACATCCCAGCATCCAGAATGGAGCTCTACAATCAGCCATATTGCTGGAGTTAGCGGTGCTGGCTAATTACGGTATATTACTCTCATCCTATCACTAGATCTAATAAGTAGTACTAACAGACTGTGAAGCTGCAGTTTATTCAGATCTGTAGGGCCATCAGCATCACATTTAATCCTTTTCTATTTCAGAAACTGCCTCCATGCATATGCATCGAGGTGCTAGAGAAAACACAGGCTTCAGCGAAACCACGAGCGACGAATAGTGCCACTTCAGGAGAGGAGATCATTTCTCTGGTGTTCTGCTCTGCTCTGCTCCCAAATCTCTCTCGCCCGCTTCACTCCACACAGACAAAGAGTGCGAGATGAGTGATGGACTCTGCAACTTCAGATGCACTAAAGTGTATAACAAATAATGGCTTTCTACGCTAGACCACTATCATGGAGTAAGTTTCCTAAAACTGGGGCTATTTGATTTGATTTGAAAGTATGTGAGTGCAACACTATCAATACGTCAGTTTTTGTTAGACTGCTGAAAGAAAATCAATTGAAGCTATATGAAAGAAATCACAGTAAGAAAAAAGCTCTAGTATATATTTTCTCAGTTTTTTTCTTTCACACTTGAAGTAAGAGAATGAAATATCTCGGGCGAACTGCATGTTCTGTGAATACTTCTCTATGCCAGTTTATTAGGGATGTAACTGAAAGAATTTAAAATTTGTTGATCAGACTTGTATTGGTTTCGCTGTGGCAGTTAGCTATCCAACAACTTTGACTAAAGCACACTTGGCTAGCACACTAATATTTTATTTAAACCATATTTAACTTTGATTACGGCACACAATATGGTGTCCCATTCATGCATAAAAGTGATTCCTCATGCTCCAGAATCACACTTTCACAATCTTAGTCCTGGAATATGTCTGTGCCATCAGGGAAGAAAAACTCCATTGATGTGATAATCTGGTCATCACCATGGTAGTACAGTCAGGTTGTTAGCTGCTTGTTGAGTCTAGACCTGACCAACTGATGCAACCCCAGATTATAACACTGCCCCCCAGAGGCTTGCACAGTGGCCGCTTTCCATGATGGGTGAATCGCTTCATGTGCTTCCCTTCCTACCCTAGCGCACGGATGCAACCGGATGCAACTTCCCCAAGGGTTTAAGTTATCTCTTATCACACTTATTCAGGTTTTTTTCCCTTTACAGTAATAAGATGGAAGGCAATAATTCGATCATAAATAATACTGATTAGTCATTTTTGCTTTCATTGTGTACATACAATCATACCAAATGTACATACAATTTCCCTGGCTGAATTGGGAAAAACTTTATTCACAGTCGTGGGAGCTGTAATTTCATGCCAAGTTATATACAGTAGATCTAGGACTTTAAAATAAACAAAGACGCCGTGGTCGGGTTTTGTTGGCTAATATATTATTTCTTGTTTAGCCACACAATTTTTTTTTTTTTTATGAAATTTCCGAGTAACTTTAAGGAAACAACCTAGCAAAGTAGCTATTATCTGCTGTTTACAGAATTGCTATGTTCCTTCTGATATCACATCACACCAGGAACACCCATAACCACATCATTTGCAAGAGAGAGGCGAAAACACCAGCAGTGACTACTGCTTATATTATTGCTACGTGACTACATCCTGTCTTTTTTACCTTAATAAGAGTTTTTGCTTTGCATAGAACTGAATAAGCACTTCCTAAGCAGTTATGCACTATAGTGTGCCCTCTCTGGGATTTCTCATAACTTCTCATAACAAAATAGGCTGTAATGATCTGAGAGCTAGAGCACTCGACAACAAAAAAAGCCTCCTACACATCGTTTAACAGAGCTGAACATTACATTCACAGCTTTAAAGTGGCATATCAAATAGCTACGGGCGTTTGTGCCTTACTGTGTCTAATTTACAAATGTGAATTAGATATGACACTTGCATCCAATCCATCTGTCAGATCATGCAAATGTATACCATGCAAAGTGCACCAAAACATCTACAATCCCCAGGTACTTTATTAGGAATACCTATACAGTACATGTATCCTATGGCAACAGTGCAATGCATAAAATCATGCAGATGCAGATATAGATGAAGAATTTCGGACGTGAGAACAGAGGAATGTGATCTTACTGACATTGGCTGTTGCGTGATCTTTGTACCAGACTGGCTGGCTTGAGCATTTTCAAATGCATTGATCTCCGGGGATTTTCCTTCATAACCGCCACAATAAACATGTACAAAAATATTAGACTAAAAAAAGGATTTTGAGGAAGAACCAAGGAGGGCAGACTGCATTAAAGCTGACAGAAAGGATATAGCAACTTAAGTAGAAAAGCATTTTACAAAACAAATCATGAGATATACAGTATGAGCTATAAGGAGAAGACCCTGTCCTGTTTTATTCCTGTCAGTCAAGAACAACAAGGTGAGCCCTTAGTTGGCATAGGCTCACCTGAACTAGACACTTGAAGATTGAGAATAAAAAAGTGCATTGAAAGCCTGAATAAGCAAGGTGTTCCTAATAAATTGTCCAGGGAGTGTACAGCACATTCTGATGCATTATGTAAAGCCTGAGGAGACAGAGACAGGACAGTGAGACCATGTGTGCATGCTTTTACATCAATGATGTACACTACTGTTCAAAAGTTTGGGGTCACTTTCTAACTCCATGATCGTTCCTGATTTTGTAAAGGAATGCTGAAGGCGTCCAAAAAATGCATTAATCTCCTTTGAACAGTTGATATTGAGATGTTTTTGCTACTTATGCTCTGTAAAGACTTCATAACACCTCTAATCTGAGGTGCTGTTAGTTGGTCATTTTTCAGGCTGATAACTCTAAATGAACTTCTCGTCTGTGGCAGAGGTAGGTTTTGGTCTCGCCCTCCTGGGATGGCCTTTGAGAGCCAGTTTCATTATGGTGCTTGACGGATTTTGCAAATGCACTTGACAATACTGTTCTTGCAAGAACTATTACAGAAAGGCTGAACTCTGTGTCTTAAAATAACAACTAACTGTTGCTTTTCTTGTTGCTACGTAATAACCTAATTCCATATGTGTTATTTTATAGTTTTGAAATCCCCAGTATTGTTGTAGAATGTAGAAAATAAATCACTAAACAAAAACAAAGAAATTTTCAAGTGACCCCAAACCTTTGAACAGTAGTGTACATCTCAGATGTACAAAACGGTTATTTCTGTCTTTTCCTATTACATTTTATTATGTATAAACTTAAGTTAGATCACTTGTCTGCCATGAAAGATTAAATGAAATGCAATTATATAGATAAATAAAAAATGTTGGAACTAATTTTTACTGCAATAGGCTGTGACGTGCCTAAAGATTGCTATAAAGATTGGCAATTTATAAACTGGGTGTTTATGTAACAATCTCAGCAGCAACCTCATTTCCCGTCTCATCTGTTCCAACAACTCAACATTTAGCATCACTAGTATATTGATCACCAGCCTGGTTCATGCCTTAAGGTAGATGTTTTTATGCTTGAATGATTCATAGGTCACTGTGAGGCTTTACAAACAAAAAACATTCCTCTGAAACTGCTTGCGTACAGTGACCGGACTGAAAAAGAGGCCAAAGTTTGCCAAAAATGAGGGCAGGAGGCCTGGAGAACTGTCCCTCAAGATACAAGAAATTCTGTCTCTTTGTAAGCAAAATATGCAAAAAAGAGATGTGGCTCTAGACTTTTACTCACACTATATTGTGTTCTTGCCTCAAGTGATGAAAAGAACAAATAAAAAATAAATAAATAAATAAATAAATAAATAAATAAAGAAGTAAAATTACACTGCTATAATCTTAATCTCTTGTTATACTTTACATTGTCACAGATTTTGCTACCAAATTTTGCCTAACCTAAAACTTTAACAAGAACACACTATAGGAGTGGAATTTCCGGATAGCCAAACAAAACTCAAACAACTTATAATTAAGATTTGATAGCGCTGTGATAAATTTTTCTTTCATTTCAGCCTGACAAAGATTTTTGTTTGGGAATGTCAAGAATTTCCAAGAATTTAATCAATGACAAGGTGACAAGGTCACTACAAATAAACTGGAGTTGCTGTTTCCACCTGATAAAAGTTTAACTATTTATAATTTTCACAAGTCTCAAAGTGCTTTATTCATTTTACACCACAGCAACTTGCCAAAAATTCCTTTTTTTTAATTTTTTTTTTTTAAGGCATTAGTGGCTGAGTAATAGTTTTCTTGCCTACCATGCAGAAGGTCTGGGTTTATATCCTAGACAATGCCCAAAACCCCAGGCACTGGATTAAGTGCCAGTCCCAAGCCCAGATAATAATAAGAGGGTTGCACCAGAAAGGACATCCAGCATAAGACTTAAAGAACCTACAGTATGAGGTTGCTCTCTCACCAGTTTCTCTTAATTTATCTGGTTAACAAAATTATCACACCATCATCATCATCATCATCATCATCAACAACAAGAGCAACAACAGCAACAAACATATCTTGTCACAATCCCAAGAAACACCAGAAAGACATACTGAGTCATGACTGTTCTAATGCCTACAAACATTTTGAGTAAAAAAAAAAACTCTTTAAACAAAACTTTACCTTAGTAATGATTATAATACAAACATTGGACTCAAGGGTCCAACGTGGAATTGCTATATGACGCAACTGTGCAGAGGTACTGGAGGCTTGATTCAGCTAGTTAGTGATGTATGAGATGATGAGCATGATGGCGTTGATGGTTGTTCCACCATTAAACAGCATGCAGTCAAATGGCATTCTGAGTAAGGTAGGAAATAAATCTTGGAGACAACTGACAATTATTATGTGGGTCGTTCAGGATAGAGTGTTCCTTTAATTATTTTTGCACAATTTCTTTCTGATTTGTTTAGGCTCCACATAAAGTCTTTCTGGTTTTAGGTTAGACACACACACACACACACACACACACACACATATATATATATATACAGGCTGCTGCACAAAATGTCAAAAAAATTCTTTGTATTCTGTAACATTAAAATTTCTATTCTCTGGTACTAAAAGGTCCAAATATTTTCCAACATGCCTGTGCCCCAGTGCACATAGTGAGGTCCATAGCAACATGATTTGCGCACGATAACAGAACAGTTATGAGAGTAAATGAGCCATGATCAAACTGCCTGCTTCACATCTGAAACGCTGGCCTCCCAAGAACTGCTGTAATGGCCCAAACATTTGGAAATGGCTTGGAGCAAGATCAGGGCTGTATGGGGGATGTGGCAATAACTCCCAGCTGAGTTCCTGTAATGTGCAAATGGTGTTGGTGAATGATTGTACGGTTCCCACAGACAAAGGTGTCTCTTCTTCAAGTTGTCAACAAGTAATGCATCAATTGACAAGAATCAGAGATTTCACTCACTGAATGTTGTTAGTCACCTCTGCCAGGATCATCATTCATGGATGCACAGCCTACTTTAAAACTTTTGCACTATTTTGCACCGTTTTACTGGTCTAGAAGTCTCATCTCCGTAATGTGCTTAAAGTCTTCTGTAAATGTCTGTTTGATCTTTATTTTTACTTTTATTATTAAGTCCCGGTTTGACTTGTTTTTTATTCTACTTAATTAGTTTTATCTAAACATACTTAAAAAAAACATTAAGCCTTATTAATTATAAACACTTTAATTAAGTGGATGTTCTGCCTTTAATATAAATTTGTGAAACCACTTTTTTTCAATGCACTGTAATCATAAACACTGCAGTCCTGTACTCATCCCAGGACTCTTTTTTTTATATCATTTTGCTCATACTGAACATAGTGTAAACACCCATTTGCCTGTAAATTATAATGATTTTAATGTCAGTCTGGCATCACATTGAAGAAAATATGCCTTTTTTTTTTATTTTTAGTCTGATTCTTTTCCATGTTTCTTTCTCATGTTGTCTCAGGACAATTTCCAAGTCTTTGTCACCTCTGGCTTGTTCATTAGGGATCTACATCGACATCCAAACTCTTGTAGAGCTGCTCTGTGACAAAGCGTGTTGTTACAAATAAAACTGCACCTGATGAATCAATCTGCTTATATTAAACACAACACAACGCAGCTGCATCACTCTGACCTTTTCACCATCCTGAGGAAACAGATGAAGCGCCTTGTTTACAGAGCAACAAGCTGATCTGAATAGTTGTTCGCGAAAACGCAATGCACCGGAATTAAATGTCAGCGGCTTTCTTTGATTCGGACCTCGACAAGTCGCTTCGGAGTTCCTGCGCACAGAGGACTATTATTATGCAAATTAGACGAGTCACTCTCTCTCGCGCGCGCTCTTTCTCTCTGTGTGTGTGTGTGTGTGTGTGTGTTTCAGCTGAACTCAGCATTTCGCTCGAGAACACTCGTGCGTCCTTCTAGCTTATCCGGTCGCCGCGCGCTGTTGCTGCTTTCCTCGAGCATTCGAAACACGCACCTGAGCTCTAAGCGGGTGCACGAGCTCTCAGTGCATATTTGCGTCGTGCGTTAGACCTCAATTAGTATATGTGAATATATACAGTTGGTCTGAACATTCAGTGCCTCAATGCTTCACCGCCGAAATTTATTTTCCAACTTTCTTGCTCAGTAAACAGCATCTTCTGTTCCATTCAGGACACGGGCGCGTGAAAGCGCTAACTCCGCACTTCCCTTTTTACAAGTTTAACCTCACAAGGTGACGCTCTTAGGCTGATCTATTCATGCACAGTGCTATAAAACCTACTCGAGCAAACGAAGAAGCAACAATTAGCCAGGCAGCCAAGTAGAAAGAATTTGATTGAGGTTATAATCAAGTGCATGATGGTATAACACAAGGCATGCAGCTTTACAGCGCCAATAAATGTCTAATCAGCATGTGGAATGCATAGTGGTTTGGGACGCGAGGATGCTACGACACGAAAACTAAACAATGAGAGCATGATGCTGGACATTAGAAATGCAGAAAAGGTCTCTCTCTCTCTCTCTCTCTCTCTCTCTCTCTCTCAAGATTATAATTGCGTGCATATGGCTTCTGCAGAAATCACTAAGGAAGCGGACCTTCTGGTACTCAGTTCTTGCTATTTGCATGAGAAGAAGCCATTGGTTTATGGGCTGTGATGTAAAACAATGACCTGGGAGCCTGGGGCCACAGCCGGCGGCTGATCTCTTGGTTTGCGAGTGTGGCATTTGCAGAAAAGTGCAGCCCGGGAGGGAGGATTTATTGACGCACGCTGAAACAGTGAAAAAGTGAACGCTTCCACTATGCATCCCATAATAGTTCCTGAGAATATAGTTACACTGATATAAAAACCAGGCTAATGAAATGCGTAAATGTCATGCACCGTGGTCAAATGTGTATAAAATGGTTCATAGAGCATGTTAATAAATTGCATGGTGTAAAATCTTTTATGACATATAATTATGATTGAGATTAAAAAAAGGATGCATAAAGAATAGTTTTACCATATTCCTGTCTCGCTCTGTTATCCAAGAACTTTCCTTCAGGGGGTAAAATGGCGAAAGCGTTGACGTGTCATAGCGTCATTAAATCATCTAGTTCAATGTTAGTCCCAGGAGATTTTTTTTATGGATTAAATTAAGCACTTCCATCTTCATTCCCACCTGATCACAGCTATATAAATCCCAACATCTGATCATCAGACTTCAGAAAGCGCGACGCCTTCAGACCGAGCGGCTCGCGGACGCGTGCAGACCTGCTTACCAGTTTCGGTGTTTTTTTTTTTTTTTTTTTTTGCATGTGCATAATAAACTCTTTGGGGGAAAATAAAACAAGTGGAAGTAACGCGCAGCAGGCTTCAGATTTCAGGGTTTAAGACGAGGAGAGGATCGCGAACAGAACGAAAAAGGAGAGAGAGAGAGGAAAAAAAGAGAGCTGTCCGGTGCTGTGTGCGTGTGCGCGCACCAGGAGAAAGGAGCTATCCGGTGCTGAAGTTGCATTTCCGCCGAGAGCGACGCGACGGCACAAGAAGCTTACTAACGGGTTGAGGTGTCTGCCGTCGCCGCGTGCCTGCGTCTGAGCAAAGGAGCGCTGGTGCAAAAAAGGAAGAAAGCAAAACAAAGCAAATTATACGACAAAAAAACATAAAACGGGTTTTTTTTTGTCCTCGGCGGTGCATGAAGAAGAGCAAGAGACCTGACCGAGCGGGCGGACGGACGAGTGGTGTGTTTTTTGCTGCAACGTGAAACATGCCAAGGTCTTTCCTGGTCAAAAAGGTTAAGCTCGATGATTTCTCGTCTGCTGACCTCGAGAGCTCTTATGGCAGATCCAGAGCGGACCTCAGCCTCCGATTTCACGAGAAAGGTAAAAATGACGGAAAGAACCGTGCGCTACTGTATAGTCTGGGGGATGAATAGGGGACCTGTAGGACGATCAGGGATGAAGAGATGTTTTTTTTTTTACAGTACATTCTATTTAATTGCATTTTATTTATTGCATGATGATTTGGATTGTTTAATGTAACCCGTAATCATTGCCAGTGCGTGCTAATTCACCATTACATTATTTTATCCCTTCCAAAACCGTCACGATTTTTTTGTCGAGTCTGCAAATTTTGGCATCGGCAGTTTCATGTGTTGCGCTTTGCTCACTCGCAGCAAGACTCTATAATCATGAGGCTGATTACAAACATATACGAAACACCGAACACGCGTATAAATTGACATGCATCCATAGTAATTATCTTTTATATTGGGCTTTTATACAGTCAGAGAACCGTGTCATGGAATTATTCACACTTGCACTCTGGCAACGCACACACACACACACACACGCACACACTTGGTATGTACTAAAGAAACGCTTGATCCTTGAGTTTGCAGCCATTATTTCCGCTCTATATAATACCAACAACACTCTCCAGATCATTTTGTCACCAAATGCATTTCCACATTGCAATTCATGGACACGTGCATGTGCGTGTCTCATGGAAGGTGTCTCGTGCACGTGCAGATCGACCTATTTCCTGCTCTTGTCTTTGACACAAGTGCAAATACAATTATGAGTGAAGTGAGACCAGTCGCCTTTGTCCTTAAACGAGTTACCCAGCTAATTGAAAAAGAGATGTATTGATTTCTTGGGGAGAGTGTTGCAAAGAATGATTGAATGCGTTCACGACAAGTCTGATACTGAATGCAACCATCAGTTTCTATTGTAGAGGGGGGGGAAATCGCGAAGGAAATGAGAAACGAGCAGAAATAGACTGTTGCGTGCCAGAATGTAACACCTCGACTTATTGATTCCTTTCGAGTCAAGTCAACTCTGCTTAAACTGTTGCTTTTTTCTTTCTCTTCCAGCGACAGGTTATATCAGCGACTACATAACTCCGTCTGTGTACGAAGCAGAGAATGAAAATGGGATCAAAGTGCCCTCGCCGGTACCCATCTACGAGAGCCTGCACAGCGATTACGGCGCGCCGGACTCAGACCAGCCCGACAGCCCACGCTCTGAGATCTCCTCCGGCTACATTAACGGAGACAATGCGGTCAGCGAGGGCTACACGGTGGATGCCTTCTTCATCACGGACGGCCGCTCGCGCAGAAGAGCCATGGGCAACGCGAGGAGCGCGCAACGCCACACGTGCAACGAGTGCGGAAAGAGCTACGCCACGTCGTCCAACCTGAGCCGCCACAAACAGACGCACCGCAGCATGGACAGCAAGATGGCCAAGAAGTGCCCGACGTGCGGCAAGGTGTACGTGTCCATGCCGGCCATGGCCATGCACCTGCTCACGCACGACCTCAAGCACAAATGCGACGTGTGCGGCAAAGCGTTTAGCCGCCCCTGGCTACTCCAGGGCCACATGCGCTCGCACACGGGCGAGAAGCCGTTCGGGTGCGCGCATTGCGGGAAGGCCTTCGCCGACCGCTCCAACCTGCGCGCGCACATGCAGACGCACTCAGCCTTCAAACACTACAAGTGCAAGCGCTGCAACAAGACCTTCGCGCTCAAGTCGTACCTGAACAAGCACTACGAGTCGGCCTGCTTCAAGGGAGCCTTCTCGCCGCTAAGACCGGATTCATGAAAGCGCCACAGGAGTCAAAGTGTGCCCACAACTTTGCTTTTCTCTCCTGCAACATCAGAACTGAGGAAAACTTGGATTATTCGCATGTAACTTTTCTTTTCCAAGCGTAACATCTTCCCCCCGAGCCGTTCGCCTAACCCAAGCCGAAAATAGCAACGTATTTTGCCAAAAATATTTTAAAAAAGTAAGAAAGCAAAGAAGAAAAAAAAAAACTCAGTGGACATTAAAAATGTCTCTCATTTAAAAGGTCAAACCTTTTCTAAGTATTGGATCACATTATACTGCTGCCAGTGGCCACAAAAGTGTTCAGCGTCGAGGTAAAACTATTTTATAACTTATTTATTTACCTACTTATTTATTATTTTATACAATTCCTGTAAAACGTTCATTTGCACTTTAATTTGTTGTTTTATTTTGCCAAGCTTTTTCTTCGCCATAAATATGCCAAAGCATTTACCACTTTTTTTTAAGTCTCTTTTGTTTGTTTGTTTGCCACTTTATACATTTGTTGCATGCAAAAAAAGATGAAATCTATGCCACTTTTATCAAGCTTTGGATTTTGATTGTTTTTGTTTGTTTTTGTTCTGCGAAAAATCTAGTTAGAATCAGTCTGCAATATTTCTCGGGAGTCATTAAAACTTAATAGAGCAATAATGCATGGTATTTTTTAAAACAAACAAACAAAAAAATGAATAAACGAATAATAGCTATAACATTTTTAATCACGATTTTAATCCAATACCGTTAGTAGTCGTGCAGAAGAAGAAGCTCAATATCAGGGAAATGCCAGTGTAGTATTAGTGGATCATGTAGACCATGGGCTAGGGGTTGGTTATGGTGGGGTGGGGTAAATGGGGTGGGATGGGGGGTATTACGGGGTCTTTTTTAAGCGGTTATGCACTGCCTGCCTCTTACTTAGAGTAGTTGTAGAGTTGTAGTCACGTGGTGCCGCCTCGACCCTTTTTTCCCCAGGTGCACGAGGGTCGAGCGGCGCTTCTTACCCTGTGTCTGAGATGACACTCTAGTCCCTACAGCCTACTTCCTATACCCTATTCCCTATTCCCTACAGAATGAACTGCAAAGTGCATTATGTAACGGATGTTCTGCATCTTCTAGGTTTGGGACACTAATCATTTGGGATTTCAGGAGTGTTCCAGATGTGCTACACTCAATTTGAAACAACCAAACATCTTGAGTACAAATATAATGAAAAGGGTGTGGTTTTGGACACACAAAGGGTAACCTTCCACTGCTCTGTCATGTGACAGAGAGACCGCTATAAAAGCACTTCTTTGAGAACCCTTCCAACTCTTTATTTTTTAGTTCGAAGACTAACTAAGATAAACAGTAGCACAAACTTTAGAGATTCAGGTAGACTGGCCTTGTATTAGCTGAACCTCTGCTTTTGTATTACAAGTAAATAAAAAGGGAGCTGTTTATTGGTTGTAAATAATTCTTTGGGATTAAACATTTCTACAAAACTGTATTATAGCATCAAATGACCTTATTTCTGAAGTTTCTTCCCACCCCGTCTTGGGGTTTCTTTTATTTATTTATTTATTTATTTATTTATTTATTTATGCCCACTGTTTGAACAATGTAAAAGCACAATGACACCGGGCATTTTGTTTCTCTTCCTAAATAAAGAATGAACAAGTAACTCACTTGGTGGTTGTGTTTGTGTGGACAGAAAATCTGCCTGTGGCCTGAAACCTTTTGCCAAGTAATTATTTTAACCTTGCAATCAAACACAGATCGTAGCATAGTTTACTATTGCAGTTGGCACCAATAAAGTGTAATGGGAATAGGAAATGCTTGCTCAGATACTCAAATGTGTATTGCATACTCATTCATTATGCCATTCATTCTATCTGTGGACCTAAAAACGGCCATTACTAGTCATGATAGCCAAATTGATATTTTTATACCAAAATAGCACCAATCTTGCGTCATTTGGATGTTAGTCTTTGGGCAGGTTATATTTGGATAGAAATTGAAGTTTAAGAGTTTGGCTTTAGATTATACATAGCTAGGTGCTTTAGACAGACATAAGCTAGCTTATATTAAAAGCAGGACTAAAACATGTCTTTAAAATATGCATCTTTTAATTTTACTCTAATGGTTGAAATAGTTTAATGATTCATCTTGTGCTTGTTCAAATTGTATTCTATTAAATACTACCTGAAATGCGTATGTGGTGCCCCTGAAAACAAACTGCAGTTATTGCTGTATAGTCACTGGTGGTTAGAATTAAACATGATTCAGACATCTTCTTTTGGTCATACTTTTTTTTCTTCTTAGATCATCCAGCATATGATTGAATAAAGGTGGTGACATCACTGTTAAAACATCACGACCTGTACTGGGTGCATTTCAGTGAAAAACAGGGAGAAAGTTATCGAGTAAGATTGTTTCTCGAAAGTTTTGTTGAACAGCAGCTGTCAAACTCCATCTTGTTAAACATTAGATTTTTACCTTCCTTACTGCCATGGGGAAAAAGTAAAGGAATGCTGCGGGGTGGGAACAAACGAGCCATGGCCTGGCACTAAATTGAGGCACTATGGTTGGAAATTTTTTGCTTCATCATGGTGAACAAGATAATGTTGCAATAGGCAAACTAAGTGTGAAAATTCTTTTACAGTTGAAAACAAGCATAATTTAAACTCTTAGCAATGATAATTAGCTCATGTGGTGTATCCGGGATTTTAAATTGCTGTTCAGTCAAGAGATAGGTCCTGTTTCTGGTTCATAAGGAAAAACGTCAATATACAGTACATGATCAGATCTCAAACCTCAAGGCATTTTATGGCCATTTTATGATTTGGTGTTATTTATTTATTTATTTATTTATTTATTTATTCAGCAAAATGATGTGTAGGCAACACCAGGTACCTTTCTATTGCTATCTATATTCATTTATGATGAATTGTCTTACAGAACAAGAGCACTCATGAGCATGATGGAGGTTTATCTTTATTGGATTTATACAGAGATTATAAAAGAAGTGTGATGATGCTAACTGTCTACCACTTTCTCCACAAAATCAACCTATTTATTAATTTATGCTGATTTTCATTTGAGCTTGCATTTATAACTTTTCTAAAAAACCCATAATAACCACCATTCTTTGCTCATTCAAATGGTTTAGGTTGGGACCCCTTAATGTATGATACTCTGTAGAACCCTTAAGGCTTTCCCCAAAGGGCTAACCAAAGAAGCCTTAAGGGCTATGGATTTGACCTTTGTAAATACTGTACTATTAAATTTACATTTACATTGATTGTACATTAAGAAACAAAAACAAACCTGTACACTCCTCAACAAAACTAGGTTCTTCACTCGTTCTTTGTATTGTTGATAGTTTAGTTTTTAGTTAAAAGCCACAGTACAAAGTACTGTACTGTCTACTTTGTTTTTTGACATTGAATTTTAATGCATTATTAAAATGTTATGAAGTAAGAAGGGTTAAGTTTTCTAAAAGAAGATCTGCTTGGGGTCACTTTCTGAAAGTAAAAACATTTGTTTTATGTTTTTGAACTGTTGTGTTAAAATGGAAAAAAAATGGTTTGATCTAAGGTTCTAGATCTTATTTTTTTGTATTTTTTTACTGTTAGTATTATTCCACCTCAGCAGTTCTGAGTGAAGAAACTAACTGCACTGGCTTGTCACAGCACTGATGTTTTAAAGTAGATGTTTGCATCTGAAAAACCCTCACTGTGCCCTCTTGGTCTTAATGACCTTAACTCACACAGAGCGAACACAAATGCTTCTCCTCAGCAGCATTTATGCCCTCTAATCATGGGCAGACTTCTTCAGAGAATTCAACAAATGGTTCTAGTTACATCTTCATTGCAGTTAAGCCCGCTGTTGAGGGACGACCGCTTAGTGCGGCTTAGTGCGGCCTCATCTCAAATGACCTTGAGTGGGAATTCTGGTGAATAATAATATAAGATGGCAATTTTCTATGGTTTGGGTTGAAGAACATGTGAATCTCCATGTGTTATACTCTCTCTCTCTCTCTCTCTCTCTCTCTCTTTCTCTCTGTAAAGAAGAAATTGTCCCACTCTAATTTGGTGCATGGTAGGGAGGCAGATTCTTCTGTTGTGTAAGACCGAAACATCCACATTAACTGTCCGGTAATGAACCTGTTGTTCGCTCACATTCAGCAGGAGATGCTTTGAAGCTCAGAACCGCTGATAAGGGGTTCTACAGAGAGCTGCTTGGCTCAAGGTTAATGCTGAAAAACCCCTGCCGTGGCCAAGTGAAGCTGCGCTCAGAAAAACAGTGAAATAACAAAACCCTAGAACATCAGTAAATGCTTTAAAGTCCTTTGTTGGGGGGCAACATTAGGGGTGCAGCTTTTTAAAAAAAAAATCTGTGCAATAACACCCTACAAATGAAGAAACACTTTAAGGACCTTAACAATAATACTACCTAAAGACTAATTCTTAGTAATAAACTTACATTTAGAATCCTCAAGTATTATTTATTACATACCTTCAGCGGAAGCATGCTTCCTAAATGCTTGATTCTGTCCTTCGTATAGTTAAGAGTTCTTGTAGGAGGCTTTAGCCATTAATCTTCCAAAGAAACTTTGAAAAACAGAGTACACGTTTCACCAAAGAAGCAATGAAAGGATTCTAGATTTTTAACTTCTAGGAAAAATGTACCATTTTACCGAAGCTTAAAGGTAGATCCATTAAGCATGGACCCCCCCCAGAAAAAAAAAGCCTTCATAAAAGTGTTCCAGTCTGAAAATCCTTTATTAAGCTTTCTAAAACCTTTAAGAACCAACCAAAGAAACTTACTGTGAAAGTGTTTTAAATCTGAACCTTTTTCCATTGGTAAATGATAGGTGTTCTGTACTTTGGAGAACCAAAACATACCAGCACATTCTGTGTTGAATAACAAGGTTTTACAGTGTGTTCTATGCATATTTATCAAAACTATTAATTACTCAAAGAAGCTACTGTATGACGAAAATTGTACCGAGTGTCTTAGATAAAGGAAAATGTCAAGGTGTCCTCTAGAGGTTGTTTGTATAGCTGATAGATCTTAGATTAATAGTAGAGTTCTAGTTTAAAACCTATTGTTTCTGGTTCTAAAGAATCTTTAAGCGCTCCCCCAAATTGGCAATCAACAAAAACATTTTCTAAACTTTTTTTAAATGGTGTTTTACAGATGGAAATATTTTAGAGAGTATTTTAGATATATTTTAGGGGAGTCAAAGTGCAGCTTGTACAACAGTATGGATTTACGGTCCTCTGAAAATAACTCAACATACAGCCACTATTGTCAAAATAGCTGGCAAAAAAAGTGAGTCCACCCAAAGTGATAACAGATATACATCTTTAGCTATGCAAAGTCGTATTCATCATGTTCATGTGTTTGTCAGTGGCCAAGTATGTCTCCAGACCTGAACCCTATGGAGCACCTGTGGGGCGTCCTCAAGCAGAAGGTGGGCGAAGTGCCACGTGTCTAACATCCAGCAGCCTCGTGATATTATTATGGAAGTGTGAAAGAGGATCCCAGTAACAACATCTCATGTGCAGCTCTGGTGAATTCCATTCCCAGGAGGATTTAGACCGTGCTAGATAACAAGGGTGCTCACACAAAATATTGACACTTTAGATACTTTGTTGTTCACTTAGGGTGTACTTATTTTTGTTGTCAGTTATTAAGACAATAAAGTTTGCATGTTGAGTCATTGTTAGAGGACAGTAAATTTGTACTGCTATACAAGCTGCACATTTTTATATCTATAGTTTTCTCCCTTGAGAATATATAATAAAGTGGTTGCTGAAATGTGAGGGATGTACTCACTTTTGTTAAATAGTTATTTTGTTATATACTCAGCGAAAAAAGAACTGTCCCTTTTTCAGGACTGTGTATTTCAACAATAATGTAAAAATCCAAATAACTTTACAGATCTTTATTGTAAAGGGTTTAAACAATGTTTTCAATTAATGCATCTTCAATTAACCATAATCAATTAATTAACATGCACCTGTGGAATGGTTGTTAAGACCTTATTAGCTTACAGAAAGTAGGCATTTAAGGTCACAGTTCTAAAAACGCAGGACACTAAAGAGACTTGTCTACCGACTGTGAAAAACACCCAAAGAAAGATGCCCAGGGTCCCTGCTCATCTGCGTGAACGTGCATTAGGCATGCTGCAGAGAGGCATCCGAATATCACACCTGCGTGACAGGTACAGGATGGCCATAACAACTGCCCGAGTCACACCAGGAACACACAATCCCTCCATCAGTGCTCAGACTGTCCGCAATAGGCAGTCCATGAGGAGGAGATGCACTGCAGTACTTCAAGCAGCTGGTGGCCACACCAGATACTGACTGGTACTTTTGATTTTGAGCCTCCCTTCATTCAGGGACACATTGGGAAACATTTTTACTTTATGTCTTATGGTGTTGACTCTTTTAGTGTTCATACAAATATTTACACATTAAGTTTACTGAAAGTAAAAACAGTTAAAAGTAAGAGGATGTTTCTTTTTTTACTGAGTATATATAAATATATATATATATATATATATAAATATATATATTGAAAACGTTTCTAGTAAGTTTACTCGATCTTCATTTTGTGACTTTTGGAAAACCCTTTACAGTGTTGTTTAAACTTCAAAGAGAACCACATTCCATCCTGCGTTCACATTACCATTTTGCTCAATTCAGATATTTTGGTCGGATCAGATTTGCATGTCATGACAGGTCACATTTGTAATTACAGATGACTTTAGTCTGACTCTAATGTGGACGCATCTGTCTTTTGAAACGACATGCATATTGATATGTATTGATACGTCTTTGCTTGTGACATCTGGGTTGAAACATGTCATATTTGTGCATCCGCTCATTCATTTTAAAACACTGGATGCACAGCTTATGCAAAAAATATGCTTGGGGTTTTAGCTCTGGAGGAGGGCAAGCAGTTAGTCAGCTGTATTTGTTGAGGACCAGAAGAAGGAAAAAAGCCAAACACTTTGTTTTAGCTGTTTTAGCAGCTATTGCTAGCACTGCTATGAAATCTGTACACTGCTGGTGCGGATTGATGATGTCAGTGAGCGCTCCATGCATACGCAGATACAAAAGGTCACATGAATTCTGTTATGCCTGTTCTTATTCAAGTCACACACACACACACACACACACACACTAAAGGTGGTTGTTTTGATATTCATTGTGTGTGTGTGTGTGTGACTGGCACTTTGATTAAACTGGCCGTGATGATGAGATTATTAGTTCTGGCTCTGTTCCTGCACCGTTTGTAAACTTATTACTAATCACCAAACTCCTGCACATGCGGTGGTACATGCCGTTTCTCTCTCCTGCAAAAAGCTGTGATTAACAAAATGATTCATTGCGCTGTTGATATGGTCAAAATTAATCTAATAGTTCTTATAAATCATCTTTCCAGACTGTGTGTGTGCAGAGAGAGAATGTTTATATCAGTTTCACTATAACTCTAAATAGGAGTTTTATAACATGTCAATCAAAATACAGGTTGCTTTGTGTCTTTTATTTCCCTCTCAGCGCTCTCTGAGCAAGTCCGGAAGTATCGTCCTCATCTTCGTCATCGGTGTGCATAGTGTGTGTCATGCACAAAAAAATAAAATAAATAAATGTCTAACATAAGCAGAATCCACTATTTGGCCAGCAAGACAGGAGCATGCACGCTGCGTGTGCACGTCAGTCTGACGTCACAAGGTGTGATGCATATGCACCTGACGCGTTCCTTCTGCTCCTTGGCGTTCCATCACTTCCTGCCGTGAGACCTGCGTATGAGAGGGTGCTGCTGTCACACTCACCTTGGGAGAAATGACAAACTGACAGCGGGTGCTCATCTTCTCCACACATCAGCTCCGGAGTGTGTTACAGCATCAGCGTCTGGAAGTCATATGGTGTGTTTTGGTTTTTTGTATCAGAAATCATTTATGTAGTGTGAAAATGTTTGCTTTAAAGCACACAAAGGCCGGAAGTCAGGGAGCGTGAGCAGGAGTCTATATGGGAAGGGTGTTGGTTTAGCTTGTGAAGGAAAGATGTGTGTAAAGGTGACATTACTGGTGCAACAGAAGCTCGGTGACAGTCATCCTCCCTGACGCACACACACAACTTCTTTTTCTTCTCCCTGTCAATCTCTTAATCGTCTACCTTGCACAAACATACTGCAAGTCGAGGTAAGTTCTTGATCTGAATTCTCAATTTTAATTGGTCAGAAAGTGTTTATATTTATGCATCAATTATTGAACACATTATTGTTTATATAGTAACAACAAATACAGAATGTTTTATATCACTCACTCACTCATTCACTTACTCATCGTCTATACCGCTCTGTCCTGTATTTAGGTTTGCAGCAGGGCTGGAGCCTATCTCAGGAGACTTGGGTACGAGGCGGGGTACACACTGGACAGGGTGCTAATTCATCACAGGGCACTTCCCAATTTACTCACTCACACACTATGGGCAATTTAGGAACGCCAATTAGCCTAACCTGCTTATCTTTGGACTGTGGGAGGAAACCGAAATACCCAAAGGAAACCCACCAAGCACGGGGAGAACATGCAAACTCCATGCACACAGAGACGGAAATCTAGCCTGGACCCTGGAGGTGCAAGGCGACAGTGCTAACCACTACACCACCGTGACACCTACAGTACAATGTTTGATATGAATTATATAATTGTACAGTTGTGGATGAAGTGATGATAAGATTTTCTGGAAAAAAGACCAGAGTCCAGAGCCTCTCCGATATGACAAGCTGTGGCTTTTGTTGTAACACAAAGAGAGAGGCTGATGCTGGAATGAGTTTTTACAACTGGTGCAATGTAAGACAGTTATGTAGGAATTCTCCTTGATCAATAAAAGGAAACAAATTGTGAACTTTGATTCAAGTTACATCACAGTACTCCTTGATTTCTATTACACACATCCTCTAAAAAACCTTCCTTCTTACTAAAACATTGAAAATGTCACAGGCATCAATTCACTGGATATACTGCTTATCCTTTATAGAGTTGTTGAAGGGCCTGGAGCCTATCCCAGGCACAAGACACGGGGGGGCCAACCTATCATATGGCACGATCATACACACTCACACTGCCAATCAAACACTACAGGCAATTTGGAAATGCCAATCCGCATCACCTATATATATATATATATATATATATATATATATATATAGATAGATAGATAGATAGATAGATAGATAGATAGAGAGTATTATTATTTAATTAAACATTAACCATAAACCCTAATATGGCATATTCATAAAAATATGTTTGTAATAAATGTGTGTAGCAATGTTCCCACACATAAACATATACACACCTGTGTAACGTTGCATCGTACACAGGTTAACACCTCCGACACCTCTAACACCTCCCACAGCTCCTGCCGTGTGCAATAATAACGTAAAGGAAACACACGAAACATTCCTGTAGTGTGATTTCATCAACCACTGAGCAGCACTGACTTTTTCAGCTCTCCAAGAACAAGTGCTGGAGCTAGGTACATTTTTTTAACACATACACACATACACACACACACACGAGAAAAGCTTACTGTACACTAGGGCTGGAATGGAGGAGACTGTGTATCATGTAAATGTGTGCACACATGTTTCTGTGTGTGTGTGTGTGTGTGTGTGTGTGTGTGTGTGTGGAGGGGGTGGTGCTGACCCACTTTGGCTGACGTGCTGTTAGAGCAGCTTGCCAGGCAGACTGGGGCCTGAGTCTGTGCACAAACGCGAGTGTGTTTCTGCTGTTTGTTTGCACGCAGACGAGGGGGCGATGGCTCTCGGCTCCACTCCTCACCCAGGGAGCTGAACTGCAAACAGTACCATGAGCCAGGCCTCTGATTGGCTATGCGCCGCTCTGAGTAAGCCTTTTCAATTAGCCTGGGGCTCGCATGCTAAATCAGACCCAAGCAAAAGCCTTGCATCTCGCTGACAACCACGCTGCGTGTGTATGTGTGTGTGTGTGTGTGCGTGTGAGAGCTCAGTGATGACCCTGTTGCTGTGCTGAGTGTAAATGTGTAATATCTGAAGAATAAAACATGACACGGTGCGCTGCTTACGGAAAAAAAAAAAATCGATGATAAGCAAGTGTGATGCATCGCGATGCGAAGCTGATTTAGTCTTATCACCAGGACTTGATTATTTTCCACTAAAAGCATGGCATGACGTCTTTATTTTAGCTTTTATATCATGGCAAAACACCAATAATGACTATTTTATTACTCATTCATTACAGAGTGACACTGCGCACCAATCAGATATGAGGGTTTAACTGTGCTAAAGTATAAAATTAAATCCCAAAATTTCTAGCTAATTCGATCTTACAAATAGATCGCTACATTAACACAAATATGGTTTTAAGGAGGATGGAAGAGGTGGGAGATGGTCACCATTAACAAGTTAGTACCAGGGGTGTTCAAGTCGAACCGGGACTTTCCAGAAGACTTTAAACACAGTACAGTGGTGAGACTCTTAGCTGCAGTAATACATATGAATGGTACATAAATGGTTTAAAGCAGGCCATACGTTTGTGAATGATGATCCCAGCCGAGGTGGCTCAGAGCCCACTGAGGTCGTTCCTGTTAACTTTTAGCAAGTAAAACGTTCAAATCAACAGATAACCCATCAAGAACTTGTGGAAGAGATGCATCTGTCTCTGGAACATCTGAAACTGTAAACATCATCATTCACCAACACCATGTGCATGGTTCAGGAACTCATCTGGGAGTTCCTGAACCACATCCTTCAGTCCTGACCTCGCGTCAAGGCTGGCATATCAGACATGAAGGAAAGCAGTCTGACCTTAGCTCTAGCATACTGAGAAAACTTTTTACCTTGTGGTGTCCAAGCACTAGTGAAACACTGGGATAAGTGCATTAGTGTAGCAGGGGATTATATAAAGAAATTAAGGACGTTTATAGTCTAATTTGTATATATATATATATGTGTGTGTGTGTGTGTAAGCAGTCATGGTTCCATGTGTGTGTGTGTGTGTGTGTGTGTGTGTGTGTGTGTGTGTGTGTGTGTGTGTGTGAGTCCATGTGTGTGTGTATGTATGTATAGGTGTGTGTGTGTGTGTGTGTGTGTGTGTGTGTGAGTCCATGTGTGTGTGTATGTATGTATGTGTGTGTGTGTGTGTGTGTGTGTGTGTATGTGTGTGTGTGTGTGTGTGTGTGTGTGTGTGTGTGTGTGTGTGTGTGTGTATGTGTGTGCGGTTCGCTTTGCATTCCCATCATAGTTGCACAGGAAAGTGGACTTTCACAAGGACTGTTATATTACTGAGCAGACTATTCCAGCTGAATAAACAGATAATGTGTTTCATACACATACACTCCCTGCTCCCCTCTCGCTCATAACACACACAGACACACTAACATACAAACACACACTGCATGATGAAGCGGGTGAGTGAAAAGGCTGAATGTGGAAGCGCAGAGCCACTCAGTGACTCATCATGAAGGTAAAATAAGCTGGATGTGCCGAGCTACCTCTCCTCTCTCTCCTCCCTCTCCTTCCTCTCATCTCTCTCTCTGCACATGTGATGAACATTATGAATATTCAGCGAGCTCAAAAGAGCAGAGACGTGCAACAACTGGCTTTGATGTGACTCACACAGAGAGTTGAGGATCCTTCTCTGAGAGAGAGGAGAGGGAGAGAAAGAGAGATGAGGACCACATGTGGTTTTACAGCTTCCCTTTTTAACTTGTGTGTGGGTATCTCAGTGTGTGTGTGTGTGTGTGGTATAGCATCAGTGTGATGCTCGCAAGTTTTACATGGGGTGACGAAGTGTGTTTCTAGTTAGCAAGTAGTTCACAGCCATGCAATCTTTATTTCTATCTCGAACCCGTTCAGTCCCGGCAACCACTGGTCACATGAAAGAGGAGTGTTTTCTTTTTCACACACTAGCTCAAACTCTCCCACCAGGGAATTCCAAAGGTTTTGGGTGAACAACCCTAATTCAAGCATATGAAGTTTGATTCCCTCCCACCTGCTCTTACTCACTCCCTCACACACTCCTCACACACTCTAGCCCCTTACTCACACACACTCATTTATTACCTCACTCATGCCCTCCCTCCCTCCCCAGACTCCCTTCTTCCCTCAGTCACTCTAACACTCATTCCATTACTTCCTCCCTGCCTCTCTAACACACTCCCTCACAAACTTCTTCACAGACTGCATCACTCATTTCCTCACATACTCTCTTTCTCACTCACTCACAAACTTCCGTACACACTCCCACACACTCTCATTTATTTCCTCACTCATGCTCTCCTTCCCTCCCTCACCTAGACCCGCCCTTCTTCCCTGCCTTTCTTACTCTCTCCCTTACAGAATTCCTCACACACACCCTCCTTCACTCCCTCTCACTCCATCGCTCACTAACTCCCTCACTCAGACACACACAGGGTCACAGTCAGATATTTTTGTATTCTGGACACACATCGGTTCCTCTGGGCTGTTTAGCTGGTGAAGAGCTAATGCTCTGTGACAGTCACGGGGCAGCTCAGGTGCCCTGATGCAAACTGATGGGAGCAGACAAAGTGTTTAAACCTTTTCTGGATTTCTGCTCATTACATCATTCACGGCACTCGCCGTACTACAGCTCTATTTAAGGCACGTGACTCTGGGCTTCTCTCAGTCTTACGAAACGACTTGGTGCTTACCTGAGGCACGCGCAAGGCACTGTTGCTCATCATGCAAATCTACTTCACTCTCATTCCCTGACACTTCAGGTGAGGAAGCAGCTTTCACTTAAGGAGGCGGCGCGATAGCACACTCAGTCACGCGACACACCAAAATGTGCTTACTGTGAAGTAACCTATTGCAAAATAGCAAATGTTCCTAATAATGAATCAACTTAAGTCTGGATTTATGAAGAAAAATATCAATAGTTCATCACACATTTCCCAAGAGATTATCATAAAACTACTGTATAACTAAAGATTTATAATCCTATCTGGACATAATGTACTTTTTTTTGTAAAATCGTTGTGTTCTGTTAGCAGTTAGCTTCTACCTCGCAGAACAAATTCTTCATTCTGATTGGTCGAAAGGTGTTGATTGATTTTCTATAACAACAGCTCTGACAAGACAAGAGTTACACGAACATCATCACTTATGTAGAGTAGCAACGACGATTCCTACAGTATGACAATAACTTGTATGACCAACAAACCAAACAATCTAAGAAGTAATAATGAGCAAAGAAAAGTTAATATGGTGAATCTTTCTGTCAATTTTCTTTATGTAAATGTTTCTACACTTACTGTATAGTACCATGTCACATTAAACTGTAAAATATTACATTTTACAGTGTAACATGGCAAGGTACTGTAAGTCTTTTATGTCTTATTAATTTCAGTGGTTTCACATTTTACTATTTCTTTAAATATGTAACAGAGCTCCCTCAAAGTACTGCATGTATGTGTGTGTGTGTGTGTGTGTGTGTGTGTGTGTGTGTGTGTGTGTGTGTGTATTTACTCCAGCTGAAATAACTCTCAGACAATGCATTCTTTATACTTTAAACTCCACCTGTTTTTCCTCCTCCCTCGAACATGGCATTTCAGTGTTTATGTAAATGAGCTGCTGCCGAGCCCTTCCAGTGAACAACAGTGCTGGACTGAGCAAACTGAGCAATCAATCGTTTAAGGACACTGCAGCAAGAGATTCCTAGCCCTCCCAAAAACCTTTACCCTAAGCCCCCTATTACTTAGGGTCCCTTAAAATTGACTTAATTAACACCCCCTCACCCATCACCCCCCCCCCCCCCCCCCCCCCCCCCCAAACGGTTTATGGCACCTGTGAAAAAATAAGGACAAAAAGCAGGGAATGTTTTTTTTTTCATGGTTTATATTTGTACACACGATAAAGAACCGTTTGAATGTGTAGTACATCAATGTTCACATAGAGCCTGCACTTTTTGTGCATTTGTTAATTCTATTTCTGCCGATCAGAAGGCCCCTGGCTCGAGCCCCAGCACTGCTGAGGTGCCACTGTTGGGGCCATTTAAATGATAGATATCTCTTTACGGAGTGAATATTTGTCACCTGATGGTACATGGACAGGCCCTATACACCTCTGCTCCTATTGTCAGCAAGTCATCTCTGTAAAAAGTTTATTGGTTAAATGGTTAAAGGCATATTTTCTTCAACTCAGTATTAAAAATGTTTAACGATAGCTTATTTTTTAGTTGCTAGGACTAAATGTCATGCCAATCATAAAGTCGATCATATCTGAATGTTAGTAAACAGTTGATTCCCCTCCCCAAGCTCTATAAGGCTCACCATATGTGCGTTACGTCTCAGCGAATGCAGCGTCGGTGCTGTTAACCTTTACATTTGGACTACACTCTTCCTCGACTGCTGAGCTTTGTGCGTCAATTTCCAAAAATCCGAGCGCCGTATGTAACGACAGCGCCAAGTGTGCCATCTGTTGCTGTGTGCTGCGTCACCACACAAATTAATTAAAGGCAGAATGTGAGCTATTTGAATCGGCTCTTCCTGGCTGCTGAAAGACTTGTAAAGCATGGCCTCTGACATAGCTCTGCTTTTTAGACTGAGTGCAGTCGTTTAAAGACATGAACACTCTGCCTTTCTTTCTCACTCATCTCTCCATCGCCCTGGATTCATAAGTGAGAATGGAGCATCGGAGGAAGACGGAAAGCCTTATGCCAGCCATTAGGAAAACTAATGACAGTTAATGTTGTAATCTGCTGCAAATGCAGCGCTCTAACTCAGGGCTCCTTGGCTCATTCTGATTTACATGATAGCATGTTGGCAGGATGTTACACTGTTCAAATTGGATGGCAAATTGCCTGTGACTAGCAGCACATTCCCACATACACATCACAAACACGCACAGGAAAAATCAGGGGCATTAAGGTACAATGCAGTTCGAAGGTCCGGCGAAATTAAATTTTCCTCTTGTGGGTCATTCTCAAAATATAACCATAGTTAAATTACTATTTTCTAAGAATAATAAAAAAATTCAACTTACAAATTTTCTTCATCTTTAACATGGTGCTATTACAATGAATTGTCACAGGCCATTACACCAGTAACAGAATTTTACAAGATGGTGTCTAAACGCACACATCATTAATCACACCGGCATGCATAAATCAAAAATCTATTGTATTGTCTAAGACTAAATCTAAACCATTATTTTGTTTTTTTAAACTTAAAGTATTTAATCCCAAGATTGGAAGGTGTAAATTTTACTTATCAAATTTATGAGTAATTTTATGACCTACAGAGCATTGAAGGAAAATCATTTGGTGCTAGAGAAAATGGCTGATCATATATATATATATATATATATATATATATATATATATATATATATATAGAGAGAGAGAGAGAGAGAGAGAGAGAGAGAGAGAGAGATACTGTATACTGTATATAATATATCAGTATACAGATATGTATACACACTTCAGGAAAATAAATATATAGTAGAATAGTATGATGTATACTATACAATACTATTATATATAATTATATATATATATATGTATATATACACTGTTTGCGCACGCACACACACACACTTTTCTTTTCTTTTTTTCTGACACTTAAATTATTCCTTTTTTTTAATGTTGGCAAAAGCTTGCAATTGGTTTAAGAGACTATTTTTCCAGCACTCATCAGTTCCAGAAGAAAATATGAAAGAAAAATAAAAGCATTCAAACCCAATTAATTGCTTGGGAACCTTTATTGGTGATTAATGATGTTGGTTATGTGGTTCTTTTTAAAAACATTTTTAAACTATGCCATGACCAAGGATTGTAACCATATACTCTCAAGTCTGACTTAAAACCATCTCGTGATCTGAGCTTGTGCTGAACGGAGATTGGTTCATTTGAGAAACGGTCGATGGTGTATCTATCTTTGGCAGCACCAATCGAATTCTACTATATTTGCACTTAGCTGGAGGAATGTTGCAGGCTGGGATTGTAGAGTTCGAGCCACACCACTGTTGTGAGTTGTAAGAGAAGACATAATAAAAGTATAATCTCGGGTTAAATGGCAGCAGTTATATAAGATAAGATTATTTTATATAACTACGTATAGTACATTGAGGATTGAGTAATACATTTAAGCTTATTTACAAAATTATTGCAGTTTGTATATGATGAGAGGTCTATAATAAGGAATAACTTTTCAACAATGTGAAATAAACAACTAAATCTAAATGTGTTTTTTAATATATGTTTTAAAGTTGTTGTTGTTATTATTATTATTATTATTATTATTATTATTATAAACTTATAAATATACAAATAACATATTGTACATATGGGTAAACGAGCCAAATCGCCATGTTGGAACATCTATTTTATGTACATTGCAGTAAACACTTGGGGAGCAGGTGATATGATATGGACTGACATGAAGTGAAGTTACAGTTGAAAAATATTTCTTATTTTCCAATAACAACACATCCTAAAATGTTTTAATTGTCTATGTAATAATGTTTTTTTTCCATTTCCAAGTAACTATATGGAGATAAAGTTAAAGACATACAATACTGTAAGAAAGTCTTGAGCCACCCCTTATTTCTTCATATTTTGCTCACAAAGAGCCTGACTTTCTTGTATTTTTAATGCACTTATGAGAATTAGTTCTTCAGGTTTCCTAATGGACTTTTCTGGATCTTATTTCCACCAAGTTTTTGTCTCCCTTTTTCAGTCCAGTCCCTGTACCTGAGCAGTATCAGAAGAATGTGGTTGTTAAGTCACACAGTGACCTATGAATCATTCAAGCTTAAAATAAGCTCTAACTTAAGGCATGAACCAGAGAAAAACAGGTGCAGATGATGACAGATGATCAGGCCGGTAATTCTGGTGATGCTGAGTGGCTGAGTGGCTGAGTGGAAAATGAGGTTTCTGCTCAGATTGTTACTTAAACAAGCACTTTTTAATTTGTATTTGCATGTCACAAAAACAATTTGTTTACACTGCTTTAATTTAATCAATGTAAATGTTTTTAAACGAGTATTGATCTATTGATGTAATGTATTAGACTGGGTGCATTAACATAACCACTGTTTAATCTGATCAGAGGATGCAACAGTACTACTGTAGTAACGAGGTGCATAGGTTCTTGATAAGGGTGAATGCATTTCATGGATGCTTCTAATTTATGAACTAGTATTTCTATATTCTCAGAAAAAAAAAATTAAATTAAGACGTAAACGTTTTGTATATATTTAATTAAAGGTTTAAAAGACACCTCTTGTTTGGTGATGTCAGTTTGTTTAATCAGATTATTCACTGAACAATCAGCATTGACTGCCAAGACATTCACGATTCTCACTCTTAAATGTCAATACCCATGCCATGTAAAGCATATTACCTGAATCCTGTAGCTCAGTAGATGCATTTTTGGTGAATGTGCTGCTGTAACACTGATCCCTGGGTATTACATCTCCTGCCTGAGTTCCTTCTCATTACAGTAAAAATCTCTGAGAGACAGGTTGGCTCTGCTGTCAAAGCCATTTGAGCACCAAGCCATCACATCAATATGTAGAGGCAGGCAGACTGCGAGTGACTGCTGGAGGACTGTGGGCTCAGCAGATAAACAGGCACCCTGCACGTGTTATCACCGGGCAAAGATTAGTCATTATCTGCAGAGGAGACAGTATCCTAAGCATAGAGGCGTCTCTTAATGACCTGATCCTTATCAAACTGGTGATCAGATACAGATGTTATTCAAAGCCTGAGATTGTTTTCGAATCGTTTCTATCCACTTTCTTATGAAACAAACACCATGTGAAGTCTGGAAACACACACACATACGGCGGTTGATAAAAGATTTATTCCAATTGCCTTTTATTTATTTATTTATTTATTTATTTACTTATTTTGGTCATTGTATTCAGGATGGAATTTGTGCTTTTATTTTACAACAGCAGTGAAGTGAAAAACTGAATTAAATAAATGGTGCACTGACAAAGCGGATAAAATTGACTGTCATCCTTACAGACTTCCATTGAACTGCAGACCCAGAAAAACATACCAAATCTTTGTCTTTTGATACATTTTTATCTCATCCACAACCCTCTCGACTCTCAATGCATTTTCGTCCTTTTTCAATGATTCACACTCAGTGCTGTTATAGTGGACCTGAAAGGAAACTACTGTAGCTGCGAATGAGATTTTAGACCACTTGCTCAAACCTTAACCCTTTTCCCACAGAGGAATATCCATGAAACACTGAAGTGTGATTTAAAATGATCGCTTTACATGATGCTACCTTTTGCTGGAATGTTATAATGCATACACGACATACTGTATATCATGCACATACTGTATTCTAATTGTACAAGTATTGTTTCTCTCACTGTCCCAGTTCTATTAGCACTGCTACCTACAGTAACAACTTAAGCACTATAGCATGAGTGCAAGTGCTTCAGTGGCTCTATTAGGCCATCTGTCATGTTGCTACCTTACATGCTGGCCTTGTTGTGGGACCGCACGACTCAGCAGAAAGCAGTTTGACTTGTTTTTCTGTCAGGCGACAAGAAAGTGGAGCTAAACTTCAACATCTTTATTTCGGAAATTGGCTGCATTCACATTACCAGCCAGAAGTGCCTAAATTATGATTTTTTTTTACCCTAATGTGATATATATCTTTTTTGTAATTAATTTTTTTAATGATTGTCTGAACATACAAATCTGACATTTTTTGGATCAGATCTTTTTTTTTTTTTTAGATCAGATACATATTCCTCTTTTTTTGCTTTTCTCATTTTCCCATTTTAGGACACAAACAGTTGTAGAAGCATTTCAATGCATATCATACCATGTATGGTTGTGTACTGTATGTGACAAGTTTGGATTTGAATTTGAACTTATTGGACACATCATCACACAGAACCGGCAGCGTGGAGTTTTCATAGCAGTGCTAGCATTATTTGCCAAATCAGCTAAGGCGGTGAAGTGTCCACCTTTCTTTCGTCTTCTGGACCTTAACAAATACAACTTGCCATGCTCCAGAGCAAAATCACAAGCATATTTTCTTTGCTAAAATTGCATCTGTTGTCTAAAATGAAAAAGTGGTCGCACAAATATAATGTGTTTTAATTCAGATGATGGATTAAAATATATATGGTGCACATCGATATAATGTATCGATGAGCACCATTTTAGAGGACAGAAGCATACAATGTGAATCATCAAGACATGAAATCCCATCTGACAAAAAAAATTAAAAATTCAGAATTGAACAATGTGTGGTACAAGTGGACCACATGCGTTTATTTGTTGTGTCCACAATGGCACCAAAAATGCTGAGTCATCATTTTGAGATCACTTGGAAATGAACCAAGTGTGAAAACACCTGAAAATCAAAATGATTACATCTACCATATGGCAAACAGGGGAGATTCTTAGACCACTTGCTCATTCTATAATTCTTCTTCAATACCTTGTCATTATAATGATAGCAAACCAGTATCAACCAACTAACTACATTTTTCGAATCTTAGCAACACTTGTTGCTGTGACAAACTTCCCAGTATTCCTGTAATTTACTAGCTACCATAGCTGGGCAAATTAGATGATCATAGAAATTCGAATGTCTAAATAGAGAAACACAAACACTAAAGAATGACTAAATGCCAGATGGTTTGGAAAATAGTGTTTTGTTTTATCAGATTCGGTTAACCAGAACTGCTCTGAAACCCACTGCACAGCTGATATAACTAACATTAGAGTCATTGACAAAGCAATAACATTAGCTAATGTAGAATAGCATTAGAGAGCGAGCATCTATAAATAAAGTGCTCATTCATTTATAATGAGGGTAAAAAAAATGTTAATCTCGTGCTCACTTTATTGCAACCAGTAGCACGGCATATGAAGTGAATCTCATTAGCGCAGTCAGTCCTTTAAACGGCAGCAATTATACAGTGGGATGTAATGTCACATACTAGGATAGATCGCTTCCCAAAAGTGGTGTGACATACTGTACAGTACTGTGCAAAAGTCTTAAGCACCCTCATTTTGTTTATATTTAATAAAAATATATATTTCTTTAATTTAATAAACATTATTCAATTCAATGTATTGATTTTGCTTTTGGCTAAACTTAAAAAAGGGATTTAAAAAAAACTATTTAAATATTTTAATATATATATATATATTTTTTTTTATAAATGTATACTTTTTTTTTTACTTTTTTAAAACTATTTTTTAAGTTTAAACTTTGATTAAAAAAAGTCAGCCTAATGCCAAACATTAAATTGAATTAAATGATGCCAAAGCATGTCTCTAATGTTAGTTATATCAGCTGTGCAGTGGGTTTCAGAGCAGTTCTGGTTAGCTGCGTCTGTTAAAACAAAAAGCTATTTTCCAAACCATCTGGCATTTAGTCATTCTTTAATGTTAGTGTTTCTCTTTTCAGACATTAAAATTTCTATGAACATATGATTTGCCCAGCTACAGTGGTGTGAAAAACTATTTGCCCCCTTCCTGATTTCTTATTCTTTTGCATGTTGTCACACAAAATGTTTCTGATCATCAAACACATTTAACTATTAGTCAAAGATAACACAAGTAAACACAAAATGCAGTTTTTAATTGATGGTTTTTATTATTTAGGGAGAAAAAAAATTCAAATCTACATGGCCCTTTGTGAAAAAGTAATTGCCCCCTGAACCTAATAACTGGTTGGGCCACCCTTAGCAGCAACTTGGAACGAGTCTTTTACAGCGCTCTGGAGGAATTTTGTCCCACTCATCTTTGCAGAATTGTTGTAATTCAGCTTTATTTGAGGGTTTTCTAGCATGAACTGCCTTTTTAAGGTCATGCCACAACATCTCAATAGGATTCAGGTCAGGACTTTGACTAGGCCACTCCAAAGTCTTCATTTTGTTTTTCTTCAGCCATTCAGAGGTGGATTTGCTGGTGTGTTTTGGGTCATTGTCCTGCTGCAGCACCCAAGATCACTTCAGCTTGAGTTGACGAACAGATGGCCGGACATTCTCCTTCAGGATTTTTTGGTAGACAGTAGAATTCATGGTTCCATCTATTACAGCAAGTCTTCCAGGTCCTGAAGCAGCAAAACAACCCCAGACCATCACACTACCACCACCATATTTTACTGTTGGTATGATGTTCTTTTTCTGAAAAGCTGTGTTACTTTTATGCCAGATGTAACTGGACACGCACCTTCCATGCCCAACTTTTGTCTCGTCGGTCCACAAGGTATTTTCCCAAAAGTCTTTTGGCAATCATTTAGATGTTTTTTTAGCAAAATTGAGACGAACCTTAATGTTCTTTTTGCTTAAAAGTGGTTTGCGCCTTGGAAATCTGCCATGCAGGCCGTTTTTGCCCAGTCTCTTTCTTATGGTGGAGTCGTGGACACTGACCTTAATTGAGGCAAGTGAGGCCTGCAGTTCTTTAGATGTTGTTCTGGGGTCTTTTGTGGCCTCTCGGATGAGTTGTCTCTGCGCTCTTTGGGTAATTTTGGTCGGCCGGCCACTCCTGAGAAGGTTCACCACTGTTCCATGTTTTTGCCATTTGTGGATAATGGCTCTCACTGTGGTTCGATGGTGTCCCAAAGCTTTAGAAATGGCTTTATAACCTTTACCAGACTGATTAGACTACAGAAATTGAACTCAGGTGTGATAAACCACAGTTATTTTTTAACAAGGGGGGCAATCACTTTTTCACACAGGGCCATGTAGGTTTGGATTTTTTTCTCCCTAAATAATAAAAACCATCATTTAAAAACTGCATTTTGTGTTCAATCATGTTATCTTTGACTAATAGTTAACGTTTTTTGATGAGAAGAAACATTTAAGTGTGACAAACATGCAAAAGAATAAGAAATCAGGAAGGGGGCAAATAGTTTTTCACACCACTGTATATGAAAAAATGTGGCATTCCTGAAGACTTTTGCACAGTACTGAATATCCATTCTTAAAAATAAAAAAGTACATTATTGGCACCTGTGTCTGTTAGTCCAGCATTATTTATTTATACCCCTGACTTGATATTGTTGTCTGGGTGTAAAATAGTTGCAAGTTATTTTGAACATACCACCTCCAGATGATAAGGAGAATGTTTTTGTTTTGTACCGCTCCATTTTTTAAAAATCCATATTTACTTTCAATAACTTTAAAAGTTTTTTTTTTTTTAAAGTTCACAATCACAATCATTTGTAACTACAAATAATATTCTAATGGTAGTAAATCGGTTAATTTTCCATACTTTGTCTGTTGAAGGTCAAGCTTCTCTAACAGGTCTCCAACAGGAAATGACAGAAAAGGTCTTTAGACAGAAGTTAAAAGCTTACTACAGGAGAATTGCTCTCTTCCAATAATGTAATCCTTAAATAGAGTCTCTTTCAGCTGTACCATTACTCTATTATTACCCCACTCCAGGATCATTAAGGTGCATCTGACTGGTTTGGCTGAAATGGACCTGCTATTGAATGTGTGTTTGGCTGTGTTTGCCCTGTTGCACCAATATGATGGTAAAAGAGTAAGCACCAGATGCTGGCATCTTAGGATGGTGAAGAAATTCAGAAGACACTTTTAGTACTGTTTCTCTGCACAGATGCACAAAAATCAATTCACAATGTAGGTTAAGGAGATCACTTACACACAAACCTGTAAGACATGTCAGAAATGAATCTGATCATCCGACATCTCAATTAGAGATTGTTAATCTCGAGTCATTCCTCCTTTCACATAGCAGCAGGATGGACTTAAATAAAGCTGAAATTCAATCCAAATCGGTTTTAAATCTGGCTCAAATCAGATACTCCATGCCCAGAAACAGAGGTCCAGTACCTCCTTCTAACTGATATGGGGTAAGAAAAAAAAGAGGAGGAGACAGAAAGAAATAGAGCAGAGGAAAGGTGGAAAGGTTCCATGTTGCTATTTCAGCACTTTCTATTCCAATCGATCCCACAGTCCCTGAGATGGGAGAGATCATGTGCATTGTGCTCATAGATGGATCCTATGCAAACACACACACACACACACACACACACACACACACACATACACACACACACACACACACACTATGCTGTAGGTTACATCATTTAAAGTTCATGCCATGCTGGAAAGCAAGTCACTGTCAAGCAAGCAAGGGTGGAAAGTATATATATATATATATATATATATATATATATATATATATATATATATATATATATATATTTTACTTTGCTACATTTACTTTTGATCTGTTAACTGAAAGTACATTGAAGCCAATTAAAAGGCAGTATGCGCAGGATTTAATCATTAAACAAGTCTACAGGTCCACAATGCTTTAATCAGCAGCAGAGATGTCAGAGACAGGAGAGACGACTAAGCATCCCTGACCAACTTTGTCAGCTTTAAATCTTTAGTTTTAAATACTTCTAAGTTCTGATAATGATTTGCAAATTATGCAAGTCAAACCCAGTGGAGATATCTGCAATTTTAAAGCTCAACATCCAACCTGTACAGTAAGTCATTAGAAAGCTGATTGAGCTAGACAAGCTAGTCAGACCTTTTGATGTTTTTTTTTTAAGAAATCACTGTCCTCAATATAACATGTCACTTTGATGTTTTATCGAGATGGGCACCCAAGGCTCATTTATGCCTGCGAGAAGCAAAGGCCAGCCCGCCTAGTCACAAATTGCTGAAAGGTTCTGAAAAATGTTAATGCTGGACACGATAGAAAGGTATCAGAACACCCAGCACATCACAGCCTTATGTATGGAGCTTAGCAGGCAGATGAGCTCAAGAGTTTTGGTCTAGCCAAATTCTTCATTCCTTAATCCGGTCGAGCACCGATGGGAACGACCAAAACAATTCTGATCCATGCAGTAAGGATCAGTACGCAACCCCGTGCACTTTAAGGATCTGCTGCTAAGTCCTGGTGCCAGACACGGCAGCACACCTCCAGTGTCTTGTGGAATTCATGCCTCGGGGGGGTCAGAGCTGATTTGATGGAACAAGTGGAACCTACATAATGTTTAGCCCAAAAAAGAAGAAAAAAAGCTACTGAAACTCTGACATGATTTAGCTAAATTAGCCAGCCAGCTAACATTTTCTTGCTTTATATACCATTGACTATTAATCAAGATGGTGTACACTTCAGTATACTGTAGCTCAAAAATCCTTTTGAAAATCTTTATAATATTTATTAGATTAGTTGTGTCCATTGCAGGGATGAAAAAGTAAATCTAATCAGATTACTTGTTTACTCTTTTGATCTCAACTCTGGTAAATGATTGTTCTAGTTGCAGTACTTTTACACAAGTCAGCTCTACATTTCCCCTCATTACAGCAAGGACCAGAACCACCCAAGCTGCAAAACATTCTTCTGCTAGTGTCTGGAAGAAGATACTGTATCACAGAATAAAGGCATGCACTTGCAGATTGAAGGACAGTTTTTACCCTCAGGCAGTCTGCATCTTGAATAGCACATTATTGAACACTGTGTATACGCAGCTCCATTTTTTGCATATAATACTTCACATTATGCTGCTACACTTAATATTGTGCATGCTGGTTTACTTAATCGTGTTACTTTTTCAGAATAATGCACACATTATTTAACATTTGATAATATCGCTATTCGGTAGTGGTTGAATATTTGACTTCTTAAGATATTGCTTTTTTTTTTTTACACATGTCCTGTGTTTGTAATGTTTGTAGTAACTGGGTAATTTGAATAACACAATCCACTTGGTGCATATGGACAAGAATCTTGAATTTTTTAGTTAAGTCTTGGCAATAATGCACATCCCTGTATGTAAAATTTAATGACAGCATTATATGTATGAAAAATGTAGTACACATTGTGCTTAGATTTTTTAAATATAAAAAAATCCCAGGAACTTCAAGGCACCCAGTCCAAAAAGGCAGCTTAAAAGAGAGAATAGAGTAAACTTATATTACTTATGTGTTTTTTTTTAACTTAAATTTTTTTTTTAAACTTAAATTATAAAACATCAGCTCACCTAATGCCACTTATTTACTTTTCATATGAGACACAACGACAAGCAGCATTTCACCCTGCACTAAAAATCTTGTCAGTCTCTGTAACTTCTTGACCTTCAGGGTCGAAAGCCAAATACTGTTGGAGTCTCTGAAACTCTCCAAACTCCTCCTGCTCCTGAGAGAAAGACAGATGGTGCTGTTCAAGACCAGGCAGGGAGGCCTGGGCAGACGTGGATCACTGGACCTCATCCATAGGTCAACTCTGAAACTCTGTGCCAAAGGACACTGCAATACACCTGCACTATAGTCTACATCTACTCCAACCTGTGACCTCCATTTAGGACTTCTGTGACCTGTGTTATTACTGTTGAAGACATCCTGTCCTGCAGTCAGGGTGGTAACCAAGTGGACATTTTTACTCTGCCTGGGAGGGAAAAAAAGCGTATTAAATATGCAGATATAAAGAAGCTGAAAAAATTGCATTGCTCAGAAATAACAGTACCAAATGTTACTTTGCCTTGATGCTCAAGTGAGTCAGTAAAGAAAAAAAAAATAAAGCCTTGGATTACGAGCATAATTTGTTCCGACAATTGCTCGTCTTGCGAAACACTCGCAAACCGCGTTTTTCTCAATCCGAGGTTCCACTGTACATCTTTTGTACAACTTTAATCTGATGAGGTGGATGTACTGTAGCTTTTAGTGTAAAGCTTTAAAAATACTTAATGGCGCTTAGTCTATTCATGATTACATATTAAAGGGTGCAAAAGTCTTGAGCCACCCCTCATATGGAGATATAAAATTGGACTACAAAGTGACCACAGGTACTCTTTTAAAATAAATTTTATGTAAAAACCTCAGCAGCAACCTTATTTTCCCTCTCGTCTGTTCCAACCACTCAGCATTCAGTTTCCCCAGTATACTAATCACCAATCACCAGCCTGATCATCTTCCCTCCTCTGCACCTGTTTCTTTTTTTTTACTGGTTCATGCCTTAAGTTGGATGTTTTTTTATGCCTGATTGATTCATAGCTCTCTGTGTGGCTTAACAAACAAATAACAAGGCTTTTGCACTGTACTGTCCATACTTAAAGATGTACATTAATGGTACTATTACAGCGACTAGGAGAAATGCAGTTTGGTAACTTTATTTCAAAGAGTATAGTAAGTACATTTATCTGATTTATCAAAAAGAAATGTCTTACTATGGGATCTGCAAAAAATGTCAGTTTCTCCTAGACCTGCCATAGAGTAATATAAGACCTGAAAAGAAGCTGTAAAATAGGCTGATACGCTGCATATAAATCACTGCCACTGCAGACTATGGTATACTCTTTATGTCTTCTGCTTCAATAACCAAGATCCCAGAGTGCACTGCAATCCTAAGCAGGGCTCCTACTCATAGTGTGAAGTGCATTAGGACACACAGTGCTCTCGACTCTTCCTGTGTTCTCTGTAACTCGAGATGTATGCATTAGAGTCGGTTGTCATCTCCTGAGTGACGTCGACGTGAGCTGCACGGCTGCTGTTGGATAGAGCCATCGATCTTTCAGGCCTATCTTTTATCTACCACTTGTAGGGTGTAGGATAAGAAGATAAAGACGATACCAAGCTGTGCCTTAATGTAATACAACAACCAGAAGCTATTTGTCAGGCCAACATGGGCTCAAACGTTCTCAAAATCCTACCTAGTGATCGGTGCCATATTAAAGCAAAACCGATCTAAAGAGTGTGTATGAGGTTTTGAGCCACCATAAGCCTCCAGAATAGCTTCAGTGCATTTTGTTGTTAGACTTTCTGGAGCTGTACTGAAAAAAGTGGACGCCAATCTCTTTAAAAGATGTTTCAACAGCTGGGGTTTTAAGGATCGAGGTAAAGTAAAGCATGTCTCCATAATCTTTTAAAAGTTGAAAGCTGGTGACTGTGAAGATGATAGCATATGATTTATGTATATTGTTTGCATCCTTGGGAAACCATTCAGTGATGTGATTTTATGCCCTGTGAATGGAGGCGGAGTCATGCTGGAAGATGGAAACCTAATTACACCGCCAAAACTCGCAGTGAATCATGATGAACCGTACTTAAGGCCAACCGTGTAGGTGAGATGGGGTATTAGTAGTTAATAGATTATAGGCCAAACTTCACGGAGTGAAGTGGTAGAATAATTATAAAGATCTTGACTAAAACAACATGCATTCTATCAACCCAAAATGTATGATAGAAAACGGTAGAGAAAGATATCTGTAGTTACCCTTTTGCTAAATAATCAAAACAATTCCAGTATATTTCCAAACATATAATTACATTTATATTCTCATCTCCATGGCAGCAGGTGTAAAATCCAGATCTAGCCAAATAAGCAAAGTCTCTAAGTAAGATCGTTTAAGCATGACTAACAAAGATGTTACATTAAACCACTTTAGGAACATTAAGGCATTAAGCCTTGTGTGTGTGTGTGTGTGTGTGTGTGTGTGTGTGTGTGTGTGTGTGTGTGTGTGTTTTACACGAAGCTTTTATTCAGACCCATTCTGTGTTACTCCGCATGCCCATCTTAATAAACTGCTTAAGAGTGTGTTAAAGAGACAGAGGAAAGGCTGCTGAGTGGCGGTGAATGGCTGTTTAACAGTAAGGCGTGTCATTATGCAGACAGTCTTGCTCAATCACTACTCTGTTAGGCCAGCTCTTAGAGGAGAGCCACTACATACTGAGTGCACTCTGGACTTCAATTGATGATAACAGAGCTTCCCAACACTGTGAACTGGAAAATCCTAGCAGGCAGAGAAACAAAAGTAAATCTTCTAACAAAAAACCTCATGCTAACTGTATATGATTAGGAGCACAAAAGAGCATTTTCTATCCTATCTTAACTCTAAATCCAACATTCCACAGTCCTGCCTTCTCGTTTTTTTTTTTAATTGATCTTGTAATTTCACACGTCAGAATTCACCTTGGTAACATCAGGGTGAAAAGAACACAACATCACTGCTTCATGTGCCCTTTCCTGACTTGCCTGCCAGGTGAATTGTATTCACTTTTGGTTTAAAAAAAAAATTAACAACTGGTCAGATTTTGTGCAATACAATGGTTGTATCATAGACTGTATAAAAAGAACTGGACGAACCCTCAGATTTTCTGAAGAGCTTTGATCATACCATTTTAGCAGGAGCTGACTCCACCTAAACCCTGGTGAATTCATAAATAGGAAAGTGGGCAGAACAAACTGAACTTGACTGTTGGTTGGAACACACCTACTTACCTCAGGTACCAGAAGCTAATTAGCTTAGCTTTAGCTGATAAGGTGGTTAATGTTAATTTATATGCTAATGTTACTTGCCATTTGATTGAACTCCTTCCTCCGTACCCTACACCTTGTCCTGTGTCAACTTATACATTTCTGGTTGTAAATTAAAGTACAATGACTTGTATAACAACTCACACCTGAACAGTTGCCATGAATAGACCAAAACATAAGGATACCTGCAAACGTTTATTTTTGTTGTTAAGTTGGGCGTTTTAACAAGCGGGTTTATGGGAATTGACTCACTTTTGGAGCCAGCCAGCTAGTGGTCATTCAAGGAACTGCATGTTTTGGAACTTGTGCATTGGACTCATTTGTCAGAACCAGAGGTTTCCCCCCAGGTTTATACATGGAACTCTTATTAAAATTGTTTAGATGAAATTAAATGATGGATCTTAGGAATGTCTTCTGAAGTTAAAAAATATATTTCCGCAAAAGATTTTAGATGAAAATCTTGTTGGCTATATTATCCTAGAAACCATGTCTTCAAAAATTATTCATGCATTCTCATTCAGTGAAATTAATAATAAATCCAAATATAAACACTGGACATTTAGAATAAACAGAGACATGTCCACCCACAGACATTGCTCAGTGAGCAGCTTTATGCCTTTGTTTTTATCACTTTCAAGAGGTTGAGCGAACATCACATACACTTAAAATGCAAATGAGCTCATTTAATGTTTGATGCTGCAGGTGGAAGTATTAGACGGCGTTTTCAACAGGTCGTCCTTTGGCTTGCAGCTAACAAAACGAATCGCATCTCATTCTCTTTAATCCCGTCAGTCTGTGTCTGCAATGCCTTTTAGCACTGCACTTTCAGGTGGCTACATTTCATAGTCACTTATACCCCTCATCCCCCATCCATACGTCCCTGACTGAGACACTTCAGCTGTGATCTGTGCCCCCGTGGCAGGCAGCTGTCTCTCCTGTCTAATCAGAACATTTACAGTCAAGTAGCTAGAGCTAATTTACTTTAATAGTGTGTCAATAGCATTTTGCTACAGAACATGCCCTCTGATTCTGCTCGTGGTCTGAGTGCAGATTAATACCACTTGCCTGTAGAAAGAAAAAGGCAACAGGGTACTGACAAATGGAAATCAGATGCAAAATAGTGTATTCATTCATTCATTCATCCATTCATTCATTTTCAATACTTCATACGAATCAGGGTGGATAGTTTACTGAATGTGAAAAATTTAATAAAATGGTGGAAAGTTTCTGTTACTTTTTGAGAGTCTGCAATCTGGAAATCTTTCTAGCTGTATCTATAATTAATTAAAACAGCAGTTACACACTGCTTAAACTCATGTGATTGCACTGACTTCTTGGGTGTTTTTTTTTTTAAACAATTGTTAACAAGCCATTTTCAATTGTGAATTTTCTTGTTTTATTATTCTAACTCCACCATGAGCAAAAAACATTTACATATTTTTCTGAGAATCTGATTACAGTCAGAAAAAACACTAAATCATCAGTAGTTTGTATATAAGCTCTTTGGATTGTTAAGCACTAAAAACGATTTCAGTTAGTTCATTTCCATATGTAGAGCACTTTTAATAATGGATTTCATCACAAAGCAGCTTTATAGGAATATGGATGTAGATTTAATGAATCCATAATGAACAAGCTGCAGGCGATAGTGGTAAGAAACTCCCTGAGACGAAGTAAGGAAGAAACCAGACTCAAATGGGAATTTGTCTTCTTCTCGGTGACACCGGCTAAGCATTACACTACGCATGTGCAAAAGCCTACAGTACGCAATGCTTAATGTGTTTACAGGGATGGACAGCATGAGTTGATTTGAATAGTAAGAGCACCGCACAGTCTTTATGATTCATTAACACAACACTTACTAGGCGGTGCGGTGGTGTAGTGGTTAAAACTGTCGCCTTGCACCTCTAGGGTCCAGATTGGATCCACGGCCAGACTCGATTACCATCTTGGTGTGCATGGAGTTTGCATGTTCTCCCCGTGCTTGGTACTCCGGTTTCCTAACCCACAGTCCAAAGACCTGCAGATTAGGCTAATTGGTGTTCTCAAATTGCCCGAAGTGTGTAAGTGAGTGTATGTGTGTGTGCTCTGTGATGAATTGGCCCTTTTGTCCAGGCTGTACCCCGCCTTGTGTCTTAAGCCTCTTGGGATAGGCCCCATGACCCTAAATACAGGATAAAGCGGTTTAGACGATAAGTGACTGAGTGAGTATTTTCACTGCACTAATCAGCCATAACATTATGGCCACTTGCCTAATATTGAGTAGGTCCCCCTTTTGCCATCCAAACTCTAATAACCAGTGGGTTCTAACTCCTTTCTGTAGGAACCAGCATAACCTTTTCATCAATATGAGCTACAGTAGGTCTTTCAGTAAATTGAACTATACACAGGGTAGGTCCTGATCACTGCGGACTAGGAACACCCCACCCGAGCCGGACTTTTGGAGTTACTCTGATTGTAGTCATCAAGCCACCACAATTTAGCCCTTGTCAAAGTCACTTAAATCCTCAGATTTGACCATTTTTCCTGATTTCAATACATCAACTTCGGGAAAAAAAGATTTACTTTGTTCCTAATATAATCCCACATACTTGCAGGTGCAAACAATAATTGTGACAAGGGGCTAATTGTGATGGCTAGAGGACTGGGCCAGAGCAGCTCATTTGTGAGCTCAAGACCTAGCATGTTTGGTTTAAGGAAGAAAAACCAGTGTCTTGGACAACAGAGTCATGGGCAGCCAAAGCTCATTGATGTGTGTATGGAGCAGGACTGGACTGGGACCAAAAAACGTCTCTGGCATTTTTGGCCATAGCGGCCCACCATGATTATTTAAGCAGTATGCTGAGCCATACTGTATGACACATCAAAGGATAAATGCGCTCACTGTTTTGTTTTAAACATTAAACCACAGTAACCTTCATGGAAGCGAATAAGCTTGATAAAAATTATTCTTAATTATTATTATTATTATACAGTCTTTCACTACTCTCATTACATCTCTCACCACCTCCTCATCCTCCGAATCAATTTTAATAGCTACTCCTTCTTGCTCTTTTCTGGTTTATCCATTGTTATAGACTCATCGCAAACTCCAGTCGAACTCTAAATAGCAGGTTTTGTCAAGGGGATGATGAGGGCTGGCCAGGAGGGAGGACTAGCCCAATGTCCTTTAAGACAGTCAACCAATGGGCCGCGATTCGTGTCTTAGATACTCTACCGTTGCGGTAATAAATAAATTGATCCAATAAACTTTTCAAAAAATATTAAATTATGACTGATAGACCCAGCCCCAAAATGTGCGCCGGCCCACCGGGCAGTGGTCAGTCCAGGCCTGATGGGGAGCGAAGTTTGCCCTGTGTAGTTCAATCCAGCAGAAGAGCTACTGGTGGCAAAAGGGGGAACCTCGTCAATAATAAGCAGGTGGCTGTAATGTTACAGCAGATTGGTGTAAATCAATGGCAACAAGGTCACTAATTCTTTTTCTGTTCTTTGTAACACACTAATTAACCTCTTAATTTTGAGTAGTTTGTTTTATTTGTGTTATTTGTGTTAATCTCACATAAATCCCTTCGTGAACACAGATTGTGAGCAATTTTTTTTTTGCTTATTTTAATTACCAATCAGAAAATAATGTGCTAATGAACGAAAACACATCTCTCCTGTGTCAACACGTCATTTTCTTTAATTAGGCATAATTATCAACTCACTTGTTGTTATCAGCTTATATATATTATGGTACACGCTGGATAAGAGAGTGAAATACAACACAACAAGAAAACCGAAGAAGAAAAGAACGATTTCTTAAAAAAACAATATTTAATAGTGTTGTTATACCATTGGTGGAATTAACTTTAAAATTAAGATAAGGAGTGAATTTTAGTGGTGCATTTTATTTTTTCTATGATAAACACCCATAAGGAACTTTTACCATGGTAGTCTGGTAACTACCTGGACTCCATATTAACTACCTGGACTTATTGTTAACATCAATTACTGTAACATCAACTGTTATAGCTGACCTGGCTGCCACCTAACACTCAGTCTGAATGCAGATTACATCCTGCTCTCTGTTTCACCCAAATGAGGATGGGTTCCCTGTTGAGTCTGGTTCCTCTCAAGGTTCCTCTATCTGATCATTTTTATTCATACACATTCACATTGCACACAAACTTAAATGATTCTTCTGATTGTGTAAAGCTGCTTTGTGACAATGACAATTGTTAAAAGCGCTATACAAATAAAATTGAATTGAATAGTCTCATGGTACCTGTACCATATTATTTTTGACAGTAGCATTGTACTTATATTTAATAAAATCGTATCATGTGCTACACTATGGTACATGGTTTTACCATAGTGCATACTTTGGTACAAAGGTACATGTACTATTGTATGGTTCATGGTTCTACAGTAGTATGGTACTATAAAACATGTACCAGGACACTATCAAAAATATGCATGGATATATGTTCTATAATAGTAATATTTCTACAGCATGGTTCCATTCTATACAGCATTAAATAAATAAACAATTGAAAAATATAGTACTATTCTATCCCTCTCACCTGTTCTTTAAGCCATTTTCTTCTGACACACAATAACACCTGACACCCCAGTGCTCCCAATAACACAACGCTTGCTCCACCTGTCAGTAAATAGACTAATATAAAGCAGAAAGGGTTATAAATAAATATTATTTATTGAAGTAACAATATAGAAATTAACAATATGTATCAAACAATAATATACATTGACTATTGTATATTCTTACATTCTTTTTGCAAATAAAAAGTTTCACATAAAACCTTTGTGTTCCCTCTACAACCTGGGCATATTTAACATAAGCAGTTTTGTGTGTCTGCACCCTCTTGCATGCTTGAACGTTTTTGTTGCCTAGTGATGATATGACGCTAGAGATACCATGTTTTTATTGTAATACTGTGCAGAACCATGCTGTGATGCTGCACAGCATGGTTCAAGCAGTAAACGTTTTAAACGAAGGAAGCCTTAGTAGCTTCAGGAAGCAAATACCCTACATGTACATAGCTAAACCTTGAATGAAAGACAGAGTAGGTAGGCTAATCATTGTCTTGTGTTAAAATTACGCATGGCTAAGAGCAGCGCCTTTACATCCATATTGTCGGCATTGATTATAGCCAAGGTTGGAAAGCACATTTTGCTGTATGAGAATATGAACGCATATATATGAGCATAAAGACGTGCTACAATACCTACTGTGGTACTCTATAAAGTCCTATTGTGCCCACTATAGTAATGTCTGAAGTACTACGGTAATATATATATATATATATATATATATATATATATATATATATATATATATACACAGTATAAAGTGTAGTGAACACTGTTGTAAAATTTCTTATAGTGACAATTTCTTGAGGAAAATTTGCTTGTATAATCGGGTTCAAGAAGCTGAACAAGTCTCTGAAAATACAGGAATGGTGTTATATCTGCTAGTGATTTTATCTGATATTGACCATAAACCAAGGTGAGTTCATATTTTTAAATTCATTTATTGCAAATATGAATCACAAATGTGTGTATATTATATACATATGATCCATTTTGTTCAATCTAACTGTAATTGTTTCAGTGCATACTAGTTGGGTAGATTTCTCTACAATTTTATAAAAATGAAACTGAAAAAAAAAATACATGGTGTGTGAATTGTGGCTCTGACAATTTAACCACAGCAAGCACAATTTTTTAATAAACTCATTCTTGGAATTGTCCAGATGTAGCCCAATGCCTAGAGGTCAGGGGGAACATTCTGAGGGGGAAAAAAGTGTCTGCTATTTATTCATCTGTTTGAACACATTATCTGTTGATTCTAAGTAATAAAGTTGCAGTCAAATGTTTACACTCTCATCATGAACATGAAGGTCATGGAAATATTGGACTTGCAATGAATTACTTGATCTGGGGCAGAATGATACAATATACATCATTATTAGTAGAAAGTTTTACATAATTTCAGGTTTTCTGAGATTCTAAGGGTGAACATTATATATACATATGAATATATACAGAGTCAAAGATATGCATATAACACAAACACCAAATGAACATTTGGTGGAATATTTCTTAGCAAGTTTTACATTTACCAAGCTTCTGACAAAAGTCTGGTTAAATATTCGACCAGTTTTGTCCAAGTTTCAACAATCTAGCTAATGATTTGAGGTTATGCTGAGATAATTCTGAGGTTTGTGTACTACACCCTTACTCCTCCAGACATCTCCAACTCTGGACAAAACCTTTCCCCTGAAGGATTTTTCACGTCCATATCATCAGCTACAAACTTTAGTCGAGATTGAAGGCATGGACACCAGCCTTTTAGTTTATGGTGGTGTATGACTCGCTTGAATGTAGACTGTTAACCTGGTGTTTCAGCACCTTCCTGTGCTTTGGTGGTTCCTGGGTTGTTCCTGACCACCAAACTAATTTCCTTTTAGCTGCAGGTGACAAGGTGGGTCTCCTGCCAGATTTTGGCAAAGTGGAAACACCTATTAAACTTGTATTTACAGTATGTAGAATTATTTGTAATCTGCAGTTGTTTAGAAAGGGCTCCAGGGAGACTTAAGGTAAATTTACCATCCTCTTTGAACTCCATGGACTTTCCCATTGTACCGTGTGTTGGTCAATCCCGTGAATGCTGTGATGCAAATCCTTTTTATTTTGGCAATGAGAAGTTACCAGCTGGACTCAATCATGATCACTGATAGGAAGTTGAGTGGCCTTGGGCTTGGCAAATTAAAAGACATTTCAGGACTTTGGCACCACTAAATGAATAATATTCAGTAAATGATATTTAGGTATATGTATGACCCTGTATGTATTTTCACCCTGTGTTGATATAAAATAAAAAATAAATTAAAAAAAACACACAAAATGAATTTAAATTTGTACTCTGCATTCTTGGGGCATCCAAGTATTAAAGAGTTGTGCTCTTAGGGAGCTCTGACCCCTGCCCCCAACCTGAGATATGCATGTGAGAAATAAAGGCTTAACTGACTTAATAGTTAAAAAGTAAAAATTGTTTTGTTTTGTATTTTTGTCGATCAAGTAAAGCAATTTAGATGAATGCAGTGAATTTAGCGTAGACTTTCAACTATAACTCAAGGTGTTTAACAACAATATTAAAATATTGAAATTAATTAAAAAGGTGTTACTATGCAAATACTTATGGACTTGACTGTACAGTACATTTGCAGTTACAATCCAGGTATACACTGATTAAACATGAAGCAAAAACTGAGTTCCTCTCAAGAGATGCACTGAATGTGTGATCTATGATATGTATAGAATATCTAAATGGAAGTATCTCTCAGTTGTATTCAGGAAGGGCTGGCATGAATGGTTTTGCAGGGCTAAGCCTTTCAAAGATAAAAACACATCAATATAAGGTTTTGCTTTTGGCCTGAACAGCAGATTATTTGCTACATCTTAAGGTAGATTTTTTTTCATTTTATTATATTTTACTTTGTCGAAGGATAGGCTTTAGCACTTTTATTTAGAATATTTTCTTGTGTTTAGTGAATTTTAAATTAGCTATGTTTTAGTTGCTCTTTCTACATGGTTATGTTCTCCATGAGTATCTCACAATAAAGCACCACAAATACAAATAAAATCTATAGATGGACAATGTCATGGTTTCGTGATTAAGATTATTGGTAACATATAGATCAGATAAAAGAATATTCTGTTGTTTATGGTCTAATGATTGAGGATTTTATAATGATATTTTCATTATAATATCATGATGTAAGGTCTGTAAATGTTTGTTGTTTAAGTACATGGAGCCTGTACTTATGAGTAATATCAAGAATGAAAAAATTACCCTTGGTTTTACCTTCCCAACTGTTTGGTTGTAAACGGTATTATTATTATTATTATTATTATTATTATTATTATTATTATTGGTAGTGAGAGTAGTAGTATAAGAATCTTGCAATCAGTAGGTACGTAAAAATTTGATAAAAAAAAAATATTTTATTATTGCTATTATTATAGCCAAAAACATTATAACAATTTTCATTAAACCAGATAATTTCTTCTTTACACAGTTAATGTATAATTCATCTTCATGAACAAATCATTAGTTAAATAAAATGTTTGACACTTTTAGCTACTTACAAAAAATTAAGTTAAAACAGTATAAACAGACAAATTTCACCTCACACTGATTTATGAAATACAATAGCTTCACTGTACTGCTTTTGTTCATAATGAGGTCTTATGAGCTTTAAGCTCCAGTATAACATGATAGCATCATTAAGCTACATGTTGTCACATTATAAATATTTGAAATGTGTTTTATACTGATTTATGAGGATGGTCATTATTAGACTCATGAGGTTTTGAGAACTTTGAGCTCTTGCATCACACTCTATTAATGCTAAACAGTATTAAGGTCAAATTTGTTTGATATTGCTATGGTATGGAAGCTATGGTAATGTCAAGGTAGAATCACCATGTTACGTTACGAGAGGTCTCGGTTTCATATCCCGGACGAGCTCATAGTTTTAGGGGCAGTGGTGGCTTAATGTGTGAAGGATCTGAGTTACTGATGGGTGATTCACCATAAAACCATGTTCATGGTTGGTAATTCATCGCCTGACCTTTGCTTATTTTATTGTTTAAAAGATTGTCTACCCAAGGTTTTGTTTTGGTCGCTTTGGCTTTGGCTTTTCCAGCAAATATTTGTACGTTTGATGGCGTTGAAATGACGTCCCTCCGACACATCCCGTAATAATTAAAAAGTAATTGAGCAAAATGAAAGCTAAAATGAAAAGACGTGTTTGACATTATCTGATTCACAACAGCTGTCATAGATGGTCATAAATCCTCAAAATTCTCACTGGTAGGGTTTATATATAACAACACATGTACACATGTGTAAATGCACAGACAACTGTACACATGTGTAAATGTATCTGAATGCATTTTAGGAAATTAAATGCATTTTTAACAATTAATGCTGTCCTACCACGGGGACACGACAGCGCCATCAGACCAATGATTCCTCTGATGTCTTATTATTAACAATAACCTACCTGAAATTACATTCTCCCTTTGGGAGAATTCTTTTTAACCCCATGATAATTATTTGGCCCTGTTACTGTACAGTAGGTGCTTGCTGATTTTAATAATTGTTTTTGTTGTTGTTTTTGTTGTTGTTGTTTTATATATAGACAGACTAAGATGGGGTTGGAGTTGAACGTACTTAATGGGTTAAAGCAGGGGTGGTATAAAAAATGCTTGACAATTAAATGACTTTCCTCACCCACATATTGTATACTTGTTCCTAGACTAGACTTTATAAAATTATTTTTTATGTGTACAATTAAGTAATTTTTCAAATGACTATAAATACCTTTCACCTTTAATAGCAATGATAAAAAATCTACTTAAAGCACAAATCATAAACAACACTTAATATGTGTGTTTACACTGTTACTGAATAATAGATATTCACAGTACTGTAGTGAGACTGTGCATTGATTTACACCTTGTATACAGTCGATACTCACACTCTTTATATCTGGGTGTGTTCTCTGTAGCGTATCTGAGCTAAAGGTTTGCCGTGTGATTTAGTGGTGTGACTTGGTTGTTGACTGTCACACCCTGTGATTTGTGCTTGTAACCTGTAAATCAGGTCAGCGTGGCTGGTGAAACTTGTCTCTGTCTTTCTCTGTCGCCGTACCAAGAAGACCACCAGGAAAGAACGTCTAAGATCATACCGGAACCTTTAAATTTTTGTGCATGTAATGATACCAGGATAGTAAATGTCTATTTTTATACCATACATGATCGTAGTCTAATATGGATGAGATTTACTGCACATCGGTGTATGTCTTATGGGAGATATTACAGTGTAATATCACTCTGTATGCTTTTGCTTAACCAGCATAGTCTATTTACACGCTTATGACAACAGAGTCACAATTTGCGAGCTTGGCGGCATGCACAGGCGTCTCCAAGGGCAACCGGGCGATTCATCATGTGTCATTGAGCCATATTAGTGTAATATCCACATTGATTCGTTTGGACTGTATGCTCATTAAGTCATATATCTTTTACCATAACTGCGCACTTGGAGTTAAGTGCTCAAAGTCTCTCATAGGAACTTTAATTCACAGTGCTGATGCAGCTAGAGCGCATTAGGAAAGAAAGTGTTGATACTGCTTGGCTTTTAAGGTCAATTATGTAGGCATTTCAGTTAAAATGGAAGTTTGTTAACTTTGCTCCATTTTTTTTTCGCCCCTGCTCTTAAAGTTGGCTGTTGCTTGAGCTGCCTCAGTGAATATAATAAGGTTTTGTTTTTTATTTAACCAGACAGGTCATTAAAACAGATTTTCTTTTTTTTTCTTCTTTTTTTTTATGATTTTCTGTTAAGAAGCAAAATACACTTTTCACACAAGGGGTTGAAATATCAAAATGAATAAAAACAAGAACTGGGTCAGGAATATTTTGTGAACAGAAAACTTTATCACTTGAACACTCTCATTCTGTTTAATTGGAGGATGTTTAGTGCTGCAGAACTTGTTCTTTGGGATTTAAGTGTCTAGAATCTACTTCTACTTCTTTTATGGCTGGCAACAATGTGGAAACGTGTGTTTAATTTAAATTACAGATAAAACACTGTTAAAACTGCTGTTTAGAAGTAAATAATAAGTGACAGGTTGGTGTAATGAAACTGAGTTTCTGTTACCACGCCGAAGGGTTTTATTCTTCTTATGCACAGCAAATTGCCAGTGATTACAGATATCATTTATTAAAGAATGGCACATTGTGTTTGATCTCTTCATTGTGACATTTAATATTGTGAAACATCCTTGAATTATCTTACAGCAACACAAATGACAACACAGTCTCTCTATCATCTCTCTTTTTTCTAATAAAGTTAATAAAAAAACTCAGCTTTTTATGTACTGTTATGTTAGATCTTATACCATATTGTAATGGTAACATTATTATACTGTATATACAGAGGTTAACAACTGAAGTTACAACTCTTGGTTTTTCAGTAAGGCTGTTTATACCTATAAAATGGTATCACTATCTATCGATCTTTTTTCTATACTGCTTTCCCTGTCCAGGGTTGTAGAGGCCTGGCTTGTATTCTTTTAAACATGGTGCATCAGGTAGGAGACACCTTGGATGTGGTGCCAACCTATAACAGGGCACAAGTGCATACACACTCACGCACCCAATCATGCACAGCTTTATCATATGAAGCGTGTGTAGTTCTTGAATTGGTGTCTTTAAAGAAATGGTGTATTTACAAATTAAATGTTACTTCCCTGGAAGTAGCCATACAGCTAACCAGTACTACGTAGCTGCTGGGCTAACTGTAAAGGGGAAAGGGGGTGTGGCTAGGGGAAAAGAAAAGGAGTTTGTTAAATTTGGCCCCGATTACTTAGATGTAAATTGTACTCACGTTCCTGGTGACAAACCTTACAGCTAGTGTGCAGAGCTGGAGAACTTATAACAACCCAGACCTATAATGTACTTACATGCACCTTACTTTTTATTTAAGAGAGACTTTAAAAAAAATATATACTGAACTATCCCTTTAAAGAATTAATGCTTAGGCATGCTGCAGAGGTTCATATCCCTACAGGAGGAATAAACCACAGCTTTCCAAAAAGTATTCGTAGAACTGTTGCGATTTATTCACTTATACCACGCAGATCTGCTTTACATGCAAAAATGGCAATATTGGGGCACTAGTAATGGGCAATTTGCTAAGATTCCCCTATTGTGGTATGCTGTAATGTGTGTATGTGTGTGTATAAGTGTTTGCTGATGTTTACTTATGTGGAAATATGCTGGCAAGTAATATCCTTGTTTTTAGAGGATGGTTCTGCGGTACCTGGAATCGATTAGCGGCCATGCGATGAGCAATGTACCTTGCAGGAAACTGCTGCATTCCCTCAGGTCCTTGTGTTCTCTATCTCTCTCTCTCTCTCACACACACACGCACATGCACACGCACACACATGCACACGAACACACACACAGCTGAGTCGGCACATCCTCCCAAAGCAAAGGAGTTAGAGGATCCCTTTCTCTCTCTGTCTTTTTCAACTTTCTCTCTTTGTCATGTTTTCTTTCTTTCCTCCCTGTTCCTTTCTTCCTTTCTTTCTCCCTTCTTTTTTCATTATTTTACAAGCCTCTCATAAACAACTAGTAAAAGTATAGTGTTTCCTATGAAAAGGCCTCATTTAAGACAAGCTTTCATTTATTTTTCAAGCATCTTAGTCAGGAGTAAAATTACCCGTAAAAAGTGGCTTGTAAACAGGCAGCACTATATAAACGTTTCTAGGCAATTAAATAAGAAGAATGAGAAATACTGTGTCCATGACATTAATAGGGTTTTTTTATTAGACCTTTTTTCTCTTAATTGCCTTTAATGTCTGCTTTATCGCTCTTGACAAGCCTTAAGTCCATTGTAGGGCATCATAAACATACTCACACTTTCACACACACTTATTCACACTGAATACATGAACACAATTTTTTCTTTATTAAAACATCTGTTTTTTTTTTCTTTTTGTCATCCACGGGTAACATTCTTCATAACATTCTTCATCTAATTGGTTTAGATATTAAACAAATCTGTATTTCAGATTTCTAAAAAAAAAAAAAAAAAAATCAAGAATCTATAACTCTGAAAAACTGCACTCCCTGAGGAATTTGTGCCACTTATCTCAACGAGTATTAATTAAGAATTACTGAGTTTTCTGTTCTTTCTTCTGAAAACCCCTTAGAGAAGAAATGTGAGATTAGGTTAGAGGAGATATTACAATGTTTTTATTTAAAAAAAATTATGAGATAAAATGTGAATGACATGAGTTGTAGACAGAAGAGCAACCCTACATAGGAGACATAACTGGCATCCATCAAGGAGAGTCATCTACTGTATATAAAATAATATACATAGGAGTCAGGGACATATGAGTCATAGACATAACTGTCATCCACATACAGTACAGTAGCAATCACCCACAGTCATCCACACAGGAGGCAAAAACATATGAGTCACAAGCATATTATACAAAATTGTATAAAGGACAAAAGTCATATACATACAGTATAAAATAGCTTGATTTAGAGATCTACAGTAGTATTTATTTGTTTTCCCAGATGATTAATATAGTATATGTGAATGGATTAACCTGAGAGAAACTAAAGATTTACTTAATTTTCCAAATCTTAGAAATACTGTACTGATGACAAAGTTTGGAAAGCTGACAAAATCTCAAACTGATTTAAAAGCAAATTTAAAAAAGAACTAAAACAATTGTGTTTTGATTTACTGTATAATTTTATTTTTATGTAATGTATATACAGAAATTTCAAGAAATATTTAAACAGGTTTGAAATATTTAAATAGGTTTGGAACAAGCATTGCCCCATACAGGCAATAGTTCAGCTCAGTCAGGGTAAATGGTGATGGATGCTTCAGCTGAGCTACACTGTGAACGTGTCTACTACAGTTCATCACACAATCCTCTACTCACACAGATGCCAAATCAGATCTTTCGCTCCATTGTACACAACATTTTTACTCTTTTCATTCATTTCTCCCACTGCACTGAGGTGCCCAATTTAAAACCTGTGCAGTTGAGAAATGAGGAGATACTACAGAGACGAATGGGAGCTGTCACAGAGTCTGAGTGCTTGCCAGTTTTACTTTATACTGTTCGCTGTAATTTTGGCCTGGACATTGTATAGAAAAGCTGAGGAAGTTGTTAAGAGATGTTATTATTATTATTATTATTATTATTATTATTATAGAAATTACTCCGGTTTCCTTCCACAGTCCAAAGACATGTAGGTTAGGTTAACTGATGTACTCAAATTGCCCATAGTGTGTAAATGAGTGTGTGAGTGTGTGTACAGTATGTCTGTGTGCCCTGTGATGGATTGGCACTGTGTCCAGGGTGTACCCTGCCTTGTGCCCTACAGTAAGTCTCCTGGGATAGGCTCCAGGCCCCCTGCGATCCTGAATACGGGATTAAGCGGTATAGAAGATGAGTGAGTGAGTGAGTGAGTGAGTGATTATAGAAATTACAACTAGAATTCTTTACACTGTCTGGGGGCTTTTTATGTATTCCTACAAATTGTCTGTGCATGATGCACAAAATATTAAGATGTCTTTATAAATTCACTGAATTTATGAACAATGCCAAATTCCTGCTGAAGTCCAAAGCTCTTTATCAAGAATCATCAAGATCTACCTACCAACTGTTGCAAAGTACCTACTGTATGTCATGATTTGCCATTAATTACGAGGACTGGTTTATTTCTCACCTGTTTACAAAAACAATTATACCGGAATATCAAGGCATAAAATTTTTCATTGGCTTTTCTGTTAGATTGGACAAGATCGGCTAGCCTTTGCTATGCCCATGATCCTGTCACTAGTTTACAGGTATATAATTGCTAATTGTATTCAATTTCCCTGGCAGTGGTGATAGAGTTATGGTTAATCTATGTACATTTCCATGCTCCTGGGGGAAAATATCCATATTAAAACCCAGGATACTCACTCACTCATCATCTTTACCACTTTATCCTGTATTCAGGGTCGCTGGGGGCCTACAGCCTATTCCAGGCGACTTAGGGCATGAGCCAGGGAACAGGGTGAAAATCAATGGCTGGGAACACACACATAGACACTCATTCACACACTACGGGCAATTAGTCTAATCTGCAGGTCTTTGTACTGTGAGAGGAAACCGGAGTACCCAGAGGAAACACACCAAGCACGGGGAGAACATGCAAACTCCATGCACACAGAGATGGGAATCGAGCCTGGCCAGGAATCGAACCCAGACCCTGGAGGTGCAAAGCGACAGTGCTAACCACACCACACCGTGCCACCAAACCCAGGACAATTAGAATTTTTTTAACTAGATCAATGTAATGGCCATAAAGAACCAAGATAAAACCTAGACCCTAAATTAAATTGTTGCAGTAATAATTGTAGAAATATCCCAAACTTAAAATCTCATGGTAACTCGTTTAAAGTTTTGGCTCGGAAGCAGTTGTTTCCTGTAGGTTTTATAAATTTTAGTGGTCAGAAGGTGATTATTTTCTATAAAAGCAGCCATGATGGTTGTTCCAAATGCCAGACAAATTGCCATGGAAAAAAATAGTGTGCAATGTTATGGTAGGTGCAGAATCCTTTTTCCACACACCAAGTAGTCCCCTTAATCAGAGGTTAGAGAGGGATTTGGGAATCAGCCTTGTGTTCAAAGCTAGTTCGCTTTGACAGAAGCTTGTGCTCATGTTAATAAGCAGTTATGAAAGATCAAAACACAACGTGGACAGTTCAGTGGCAATTTGGAATGACCATTACTAGGGAGTCAAATGTTTTTTAGGTTGAAATAATGTTATCAGATTTGGTTTGTTTGTTTAGTAACTTTCTAGTACTGTGTCCTGCCACTGAATCTTTTAGGGTTACTCGGTCTAGAACCAATCCCAGCCTACTTTCACCCATGCATATAATGTTATTGTCTTATTTCACCGGTTGTTTTCCTATAATAGCCCTCCCTGTTTGTTTTTTTTCTTTATAAAACCCCAGATCCTCAGATTATGACTTTTCAGAAAGTGTCACCACACTAGCCATAATCTGCTCACACACACACACACACGCGCGCACACACACACACACTGACCTCCAGCACTATTCTGTGTTTACTTACGAACTCCATGTTAGCGTGGAAGCCTCTTATACTGCAGATAAATCAAACTGGATACCCTGCCTTGGAGGGTCCAGCGCGGACAGGAAAAACTACTTTATCAGCAAGCTTCTTTGTCACTTTTGACCTTTTTAAAGCTGCTCTTTAATCCTAAAGCTTTTTTTTTTTTTTTTTTACGCCCCCAAAGATAAAGCCCTAAAAAACATTATGAGGTTGGGATGACCTTGTAAAAAGGTGGCAACTCTTTTAGATGATGTTTTACGCCATGTGTATGTTGTTTGTAGAGTGTAAGTTAAATACTGCATTCTAGCTGCATGACTCTTTTATTGCTTTATTTACACACGTGATGTGAGATGGTAGATTAGCAGCATATGTTTTCATTAGGCACCATCATCATCATCTCACGCCATTAAGTGACTCCTGAGACCCGATAAATGTTAATGAATGATGAATAGTGGGGTGTTAATTCATATTGTCAACCTTAGGTATGACTAAAGATGCATTATATGAGTATTTTTCATTTATCTATTAAACATGTGTGTGTTATTGTTATTGGGAGTTTGCTCTCTTGTCATGGGCTCAAGGAACAAAAATCGCAGCTAGTATGAAAATTTTGCATTGCTTTATTTGTGGGGTGGGTTCACAGTAAGTAGAGATTAGTGCCAAAATAAAGATGTTTAAATTTGCTTTTATGAGGGGTGTTTTGTAAATGAGGGTGTAAAACTGGTTGACATTTACAGAAGACTTATACACAATATGGTGATGAGACTCCTAACTGCTGGAACTACTGCCATTGGACTACTGATGATTTAAACCCCAGCAAGTTGCCACTGTTGGGCACTTGAGCAAGGCCCTTAATCCTTAAATGCTTAGATGTAAAATAAGGTAACATGTAAGTCGCTCTGGATAAGGGCATCTGCCTTTAAATATAAAAATTTTAATGGCAAGAATGTTTTAAAGAAGGCTGTACGTCTGTGTATGACGATTCCAGCCGAGGTGGCTTCATGCTTAAAAATCAAAGGCTAGTTTGTCACCAACTTGCAAAAGAGACTCATTTGCCTGTGAGTGCTGTAAACACAATCATCCAAAAACACAATTTTCACATTACATAAACTCAGCGGGGAGTTATTGCCACATCCTCATACAGTTCGGACCTTGCTCTAAGACATTTCCCCTTTTTTGGGACATTAAAGGAGTTCTGGGAAGGCCAGTGTTTCAGATGTAGGAAGTAGGCAGTCTGATCATGGCTCCAGCAAAAAAAAAAAAAATTTCTACCTTGGTGGTACACGAGCGCTAATGAAATACTGAGATTAGTGCATTAGTGTAGCACGGGATTATATAGAGAAATAAAGGAAGTTTTTACTCTCTGTGTTATTCTGCACAATCAAAAGTCCCAGTTTAACCTGAATGTCCCTCATATACAGTAAACATGTACTACAGAGCTGTAGTCAACTGTCAAATAGAAGTTTAATGAGGTATTATAATACAGCAAAGTCTTTTGACTCTTGTGTTAGCGATTCGTCAAAATCAGTGGAAAATGCAAATAATTAAATCAATTTTGCAAACAAAACATACAGGTTTACTTTGTTTCAATGATGTACAGCACTAGTTTAAAATAACAAATGCATGCACACAGTGGTGAACTTGTTTCCTTTCCAAATGCAAATGTATTTTTTTTCAGTGCCTGGACCCTTTGGGGCTTGTTTCAGGTCTATTAACTTGTTTTTGACATTGAAAATTGTGCTTAAACCTGGCAACCCGGCTTTCCCCCCATATCTTCATGGAGAGTTTCTCTGCTTTGAAAAAGATGCAATACTTCTAGAAATGATTGACAGGCAGGTGAGTGGATAGAAGACAGTGATTTATTTGAAGGATATTGGTGCTGAGTGTTACTGAAAGAGAATTTTATTGTTATTTCCTCCTGGACAGACTCTCACAGTTGTGGGACTTACCTGCAGATGAAGTTAGAATTCAGAGGTGCGAGCTGGGCCCGAGGAGAGCATTTGTGCTTTGTCCGGGCGCCGACGCTTGTGTGACGAAAGGTGTAAATAGCAGATCACACTCATTCAGCGATGGAGAAATCGCAGCAAGCGTTCACTAACCTCATTGTGCCTCTGGCTTCCTATAGCTGGAACAAAGATGACATGGTTCAGGGAGGCAGGGAAAGCATGCACATGCATATTTCAGCAGTTTAGAGACTTGGCCATGGGGGCAGAGGAAGAGGGAGAAAGAAAAAAAAAACACACACACACTGCTGAGCAGCAGGAAGACAGAGGCACTTACAAGTACAGGAAAGAAAGAGAACGTGCAAGGCGTAGACTTTGTAGGATGTAAATTCAGGCTTCCAGATGCTTGCTGTTGATTCTAATTTGTCAGAACATCTTCCCCCCAGAGCTTTGGAAAGGTCGACAGCATGTAGTTTCTCTGCTGCACTGTTTTTTTCTGCCTGCTGGGGCTGGCGGATAATGCACTGTACAAGCACTATGCCCCTCAAGAAAACTCAAGCATATGGCTTCAGAGAAGGTGCTTTCTCACCAAACCTGTTTTCTCTAATGGCAAATAGAAAGCCTAAAAATGTTGCCTGACTTCTAAACTGTTCGCCTGATTCAGTGCAAATATTCTACAACATTTTGTGGTATACAGAATCTACACACTTGTTGCTTATTAGCTGCTGGTATAAGCATCTGCAACAATAATCCACAAACAAACCTCGACTAAGATCTACAAGCAGACCTCCTGTAAAAATGGATTAACCTTAATCATGAAACATCTATACTGATCTTAAAGTAAATAACCCTTAAATAAACCTTGTCGATAATCCATGTGCAAGCATTAACAGTGATCTACATAATAACTTTAGAAGAAAGGATCCATGATGAGATAAAAATAGATATCTGTACTAATGGATTTGCAATAACCTATAAGTTAACATCTACACAGACAGCTCTCTGTAGATCTCTACAGTAATGTATAAGTAAGCCTCTTGTACATTATATACAAGTATGTCTCTACATCAGTACTATTGGATCTACGATAAAATTTAAGGAAACTGTTACCGTAACAGATGTACAAATAAACCATTACACCGATAGATCTATGATGTCTTACGAGCAAATTGCTACACTGATGGATATATACAGTAGTAGAAATAAACCCCCACAAAGGATCTATAATGGATCTATTATGGATCTATTATGGATCTATAATGGATCAATGATAACCTAAAGGTAAATCACTACATAAAAGGATCAACTGTATGATGACCTACAAATTAGACCTTTGAAGTAGAAGTATCCTGCTGCATTTAGGATCAGTAAACTCTAAACTAATGGACTGATAATCACCGGTTGATAAACTGCTACACTAAAGGATCTACCAGTAATTCCCTACAGCTATAAATATATGATGACCTACAAGTAAACCTATACAAGGATATACAGTATGTATGATGACCTAACAGTAAAACTCTACACTGATGGATTTACTGTGACCTTCACATAAATGTCTACACGCATATTAAACATAATCTATGAGTAAACCTCCACAGTAATATACGCAGTCCCACTTGTAAACTGCTACACTAATCAACCTAAAAGTAAAGAAAATCACCACAGTGGTGGGTGCATTGGTGGCCTAAAAGTAAACCTTCACATGGATGGATTGATCATAACAGACAAGTAACCCTTGGCAGAGATGGATGGAAAATGACCTACAAGTAAACCTCTACATCTGATGGCTGGTGAACTGCAATTAAACCTCTAGTATATGGTGATGGATATGATGACCTATAAGTAAGCCTCTTGTTACTTATGTCTCTATTAAGACCCAAAGGTACAGTACACTCACCAGCCACTTCGTTAGGTACCCCAATTCAACTGCTTGTTAATGCAAATATGTTCTGTAAACAGCCAATCGCATGGCAGCGACTTATTGCATTTAGGCATCTAGATATTGGTCAAGACCTGCTGATGCTTACACTGAACATCATAACGGGGAAGAAAGGTGATTTAAGTGACCTCGAATGTTGCATGGTTGTTGGTGCCAAATGTATTTCTGAAACGGCTGATTTACTGGGACTTTCACTCACAAGCATGTCTAGTGTTTACAGAGAATGGTCTAAAAAATGGAAAATTATCCACAATGATCTACTGTATAAGAAAACTGAACTAGGGGATCTACAAAGATCGACTCTTATGTCCTAAACCTCCAAGTACAGTATATCAATGCAATAATATCTGATCAACCCTCCACACTGATCTATAAGGAAACATTTTAAATTATTTACAAGTCAACCTCTACAGTAAGTGCTATAAAATAATAAGTAAGTAAGTAAGACTTCTACAATAAAAAACGTCCACAAATGAATGCGAAATCTATTCTTACACTTTTACTCAGCATACATAAATATCACAGTGGGTCATATGTTTAATGTAATTTTGTGTTGTGTAAATCAGCTTGGAAGCTCTTAAATATCTGAGACTAATGATGTATAAATCTCATAAATATTGTTATCAATTAGAATTTAAAAGACGAAAATTTTCTGCTTGATCCGCTCTGTAACTTGAATATGCTTGGAACATTAACTGGGTAAACACTGGTCACGCTTTTTCTTTTTTCTTCCACTAATGACAGCTTTTATAATGGAGAGGGCAAATTAACGAATCGTTCATGACTCCAGTGAGCTGTTGCACCTATGACATCACTAAAACAAGCAAACTGGGGTTCACGGCTTACTTGCCCGCTCCCTCTTCCCTTCTTCCATGTGCGTTTAGGAGCAGTAATAACATTGCGTGGGAGTCTGGCCTGTGTGAAATATTGAGCAGGGAACCAGGGCGGCTCCTGATGAATCTTTCAGATGCGTTCTGAGGCTCGGGCTAACACAGAAAGCACTCCACAGCATCAGGAGCCTGTCCAGCAGCATATCTGCCTGTGCCTGTGAAAAGCTGCTTTGCTGCAGAATGACAGGAAGGACACTGAAGGAAAAACTATACCTTATTATAGTACGTGCTAATTATTTAGGTGATGCATCTGTTTAGTTCATCAGAAAAAAATAGAAAAGCATGTAAATATGTTGAGCTGGTGAACTGATGTAAACACCAAGCAGGTTTCAGGTCAGTGCAAAATCTGACTGCATACCATATAACCCAAAACCTCAGTAGAATGAGTGAGAAGAAAACATGTGTGGATGGTTATATTTAATACAAAGTGGAATTACTGTTACAACCTGGAAGTTCCTTAGTTTCACTCACTTACTGTTTAATAAGACAAGTGTTTCATATGGTTATTTGGTTTTTAATGACACAAGTTGTTTTTATCCATTTATGTGTAATTTATGTTGTGGAAGGCAACATGGTGGCTCTGGTTATATGGTTATAAGTATATATGTTATGTTATATATGTTCTATATATATGGTTCTATGGTCTGGGTTCAATTCCCGGCCAGGGTCGATTCCCGCCTCTGTGTGCATGGAGTTTGCATGTTCTCCCTATGCTTGGTGGGTTTTCTCCGGGTACTCCGGTTACCTCCCGATTAAGCTAATTGGTGTTTTCAAATTGTCCATAGTGTGGTGATTGAGCATGTGTGTGTGCCCTGTGATGAATTGGAACCCTGTCTAGGTTGTACCGCGCCTCATGCTCAAGGCCCCATGTGACCCTGTATATAGGATTAAGCGGTATAGGCGATGAGTAAGTTATTAAGCAATGTTGTGGAATGTCACTTAGGTGGCGTATACCAGCTCCCACTTAGGATCTCATTCCATTTATTTAAACTAACAAAAAAAAAAAAAAAGCAATAAAGATTTTTTAGTGGTGGAAAACCTACAGGTTGTTACAAAGTGCTGACACTAGAGGGTCCTTCCATAATCATTAAATAAACTTCTTTTAACAGAAAATCAACTATATCAACTATAATAGGTTTACCCTGTGTTAATAAATTATAGTTTTGAGTTAAGCATTAACCATAGATGGAGCGTTTTAAATTCATCCAAATCAGTGAATATCTGTAAATGAACAGGTTCTGTAAAAAGAATGAAATATTAGGATGAGTGCATTAATTTAAACTTGTTATGTGCAGAATAACACACAACAGGTTGTGTTAATACAGTATATGATAAGAAACCACACAAGCCATATATACTACTGTATGAACCATGTAGTTTTAAAATGACCAATCAGATTCAAGGTCATTTCCAACTGTATAAAGACAGTTTAGACAGCCCAAATCACACACATTGTAGTCCTATTTGTATTGGTTACGGTGGTACCAACATCATATCCAATTGAATCCCATTTCTTGCAAGCAGCACAATGATCCCACAAACATCTCCCATTTCTGCTAGGGTTGCCTGTAATGATGAATCCCCCCAAAGTGCTAGCGTCCTCTATCCAGGGACTATTGTTCTCCACCTCCATCTCCATTTCTTCTATTGTTTCCCTGCTCATTTTTCAACCATAGATCCATATCCATATAACGTGATCCTGTGAACGTGAAATTCTGCAGCATCTTTAGGAATCAAAATTGAATCTGATTTCAAACCAATCTTGATGTGGTTCAAATCAGGTTTGTAAAAAACTGAGTTTAAATGTGTGTGTTTTTTTTTTTACTGTTTAGATTACATGACGGTAATCTGATTCCAATTGCGATAAAGCAAAAATCTGATTTTGGCCTGGCGGTCTGAACCAGGCCTTACTTCAATATATTTTAAATAAAATTAACCAGAGAAAGAATTGTAAAACACTCAATAGAGATGTAAAAGCATTGTGTGAACAAAGACATGAGATACACATGTTGATGCGGTAAGCTATTGTGTTTGCTACGTACATCCGGGGTCTATTTGCTCCATCTTGTTCTCCGTTGGGATTTTAATCCTCTATTATAAACTTATGGGATGCCTATGCAGATGGATAATGCACAAAGAAATATTATACAGCTTGTGCCTGTACTATAATAATACGCTGTAATCAACTACAGAGGTGAAACTGGAACTGGTGGAGAAACACTCAGATAATGCTGTAAAATGAAGTTCTGGTATTATTATTTAGTCTACAGTTTTTGATGTTTTAAACATCAAATTTTTGTATGTAATTAAAAAGCTCTAGACATGAGACACATTTTCATTGGTAAGTTTAAGTCAGAATGGATATTTACAGTACCATCGTCCAAAATTAGGGACCAAAAAAACTTTAGTCTGCTTTTATTGTGGTTTGACATCAAAACAACATATCACAAGGGTGTCTCATGAGCAAGAAAAATTCAGTAAGTCTAAAGATTTTTAATTTTATTCAAATTGTGATATGAGCTCTGAACAGACCTGATAGAGACCATAAAACATTTCCTGGCAGACCCCACTGACTCAGACTTCAGAGAGAGAGGATTAATACACCTGTTCCCTGCATACATTTATCACATGCACACACACATAAACACACAGTGTGAGAATCAACTACAGCACTGTCCAGTACAAGGACGAGGCCCAGGACAGGAGGGATGCTGAGTTAGCCACTGGAGCACAACAACAAGGTTTACACTCACTTACGATTACACACACACACACACACGCACGCACGCACGCACACACACACACACAAACACACAAACACACACTGTCTCACAAACACACGGTCACACTCCATGAAGCCTGGCTCATGCTGAGTAAAAAGGATTCACATTTCAGGAACCCCTTTAGGTGACAGGCAGCAATAGAAGCCATTTCTTTATCACAAAGTAAGTGTGTATGTGTACTGTATGTGTGTGCATGTCTGTGCGCACATTGTGCGTGAGCCCAATCGAATGCAGGAAGTTTTATTGTTAATGTTTATCCGTATCGTCACACTTAAAAGATTTGTTCAGTTTAATGTATATACTTACTGTCTCTCACTGTCATCTTTATTTTTCATTCGTCCTGTAACATGAGTGCACCTAAATAGTGTGCTAGCTATTCTAGCGATTGCTTATGCTTACATCCTCAAGCACTTCACCCCCAACAGAGCGTGTACAGCTGCAGCTATAGGTTCCGTGATTAGCTCACTCACTCACACATACACGCACAGAAAGAATGACATTCTCACACAAGTGAACATCAAGCACACTCAGCTGATTCTAAACATGGGAAGACTTTGCAGTGCATCATGGGTAAGTGCTCAAACACAATATACGATGCAGATGACCTGAACGGTTTCTGCTGACGTTGCTGGGAAAGTGAATGAGAGTCAAAAATAAAACTGGGTTTGTGCAAATATCACATGGATATACCAGAGGAGGCAGACCATTAGAACCATCAAAACCATTAGAACAGTCAGGATGATTAGTCTGTTCAAGTTCAAGGAACATAAAATGTATCCGTAATAAAACTTGACACTGCCTGGCCGGAAAAACAGTCGCACACTCTAATATTTTGCTTATAATTACTGTTGCATTGTTTTGCAACATCACAACATTAGCTTTTGGCCAAAATCATGTAGAATGCGTAGAGAGACAAACCACTCTTTAAAATCTTCTCCAGCACATCCTAAAAACTTTCAGTGGGATCAGGACTATGTGGTGGCCAAGTCATGTGTGGTGCGTGATTCCCATGCTCCCAGAACCACTTTTTCACAATTTGAGTCCTTGAACATGGACATACCATCAGGGAAGAAAGAAAACAATGCATGGATGTCATAACCTGGTCATTCAGTATATTCTGCTTGTCATCTGACCTAATTTTATTGCCACATAACGTTGTTAAACTTAGACCTGAAAAAAGGAAGCTACCCCAGATCCTACTGTAATATTGACTCCAGAAGCTTGCGGGCACTACGCATGATGGGTGGAACCCTGACGCGCACATTACTCTGGAATAAGCTTAATTTGGTAACATCAGACCACATGACCTTTGTCCATTGCTCCAAATTCCAATCGTTATCCTTTTATTCTGATTAGATTTACTAACAAGTGGTCTTATCATGAAAACAAAGTATTTTAGTTCCAATCCTGTGTGTTCTGGTCACCTAGTGTGCATATGGAAATGATCTTATTTTTATTATTACTAGTACTCTTGTTATTTTTACAATCAACCTTCACAAATTTTAAGTGATTTATTCTATGAAGTTGACAGTTCAGTACTATTCTTTCCGGCTTTAATAATGTGTGGCACAGTTCTTAAACCAATTCCAGCTACTTCAACAATCACCATAAGGTTTTGTTTTTTTCTTGATGCAGGACAATCATTTGGCCCTTTTGAAACACAGTAACATCTTTTTCATCACCATGGGATAAAACAAATTCATTAGTGCAGTGACTATCCAATTAAAGGCAATGAACGTATTTGAACATTTTAATCCTAACATGACTTTTTATGCCAGGCAGTATTTTTTTATTATCTCTTTTTTTTTTTTCAAAATAAATAAATAAATAAATAAAATTCTGCATTTGGGTCAAGGGAAGCGATTCCTGCGCTTCTTGGGTGCCAATCCATTGCAGGGCACACATACGCACACACACACGCACACACGCACACACACACACACACACGCACACACACACACACATACACACACACACACACACACACACACACACACACACAAACAAACTTATTTACATATTATGGGTGATTTGGGAATAACAGTTTGCCTAATCTTCATGTCTTTGGAATGTGGGAGGAAATCTGCTAAGCACAAGGAAAGCAAACTCATGGTGGCAATCGAAACCACAAGTCACTGTGTCACCTTTACTCCCATGAAGGTAAAATTAAATATGATCTCCATGATATTAAATATATTTAGTGTTTGATTTAATCTTGATGTTATACATGATATTATATTTGTTGTTATACTGTCTTTATAGATTAAATCGATTCAATGCATTCTTTCTTTTCTATTTATTTTTATAAAGAAATGAATTTCTTTATTTTTTTTATTGAACTGGACAATTTGCATTCTATTGTGCTCAGTATATTTTCTTTTTTTCTTTTTCACTGGAATCTATTTTATCCCATTCAATATTATTTAATTCTATTTATTTCTTTATTTTATTATATTGAATTCTGCTAAAATATCATTGGATTCTAATGTGTTTGATTGTAATTTCCATTCTATTCTATTTTTCCCCCTATTTGATTGTGATCCATTGTTTGAGTCCATTGTGTTGTTCCAGTTTTGTCCCCTTTTTTATATTCTACTTCATTTCTTTATGAAGTTTTGCATTTACCCATATTATATTCTATGAATTAAATTTTATTTCACTGGAATTTATTCTATTCCATTTAATTTGATTATTTTCTGTTCTTTTCCATATTTATTTACCTTCTTATTTTTTTATTGTATTATAGTTTTTCCCACCCCATGAATTCTAAATCTGAGTTTTACATGCTGGCTGCATCTCACCATTTTACATCTATTCTGTAACTCTCACTCTCATTTCTTTCCTTCTCTCTCTCTCTCTCTCTCTCTCTCTCTCTCTCTCTCTCTCTCTCTCAGGAGTTTTGGGATTAGGAGGATAGAGAATAAACGATCAGCTGAAGATTGTGAATGTTTTGCCTGCCGGTGAGCATTGGGCAAACTGCCCAAGCAATTAAAGCTTGATGTAACCGGTCCGTCTGCAATAGGAAATAAACAAACGCTATGAAATCTTTGATTAAACACTGATCTGCCCTTAGGGGCTTCAAAACACCACTTTAAGCAAAGAGCACTGGTGAGTTATTTTTGTGGTGGAATGAAAAGAAAGTTTATCTGGAATCTTCTCTATTTCGGAATGTTTCGTGTAAGAGAGCTGGGGTTCTCTCCTGATGCAAATGTATATGTCTGATCCTGTTATATTATGTGTCTCTCTCATGCACAAGCTTTTAAATAATTGTTAAGCTGCAGTGCATTTGGGTGCTCTTTAAAAGCTCTTTCTCCTACAACTTTTAAAGCTTTGGCAACAGTTCTGCTGGCGTGTTCGAATGCTCTTTTGGGAAAGTGCAGGATGAATGAGTTTGTCTCACATTCTGAGCTCCTGATGTTCCCCAAAACCTCATTCTGATAATAGGTTTGATGATGCATGAGAAGACTGATTAGGAGTTTAATTTGTACATCTGCACATATTACATTTGAGTTGCAAAAGTACTCCTCTGAAATGATTCAACCATTTCATGTGACTGTGTTTTAAGTCTTCTTTATGAAGTAAGAATGTATGTGGGGTTTGCATGTTCTCCTCGTGCTTTAGTGGGTTTCCTCCAGGGGCTCTGATTTCCTCTCAAAGACATGCAGATTTCCTACTTCCAAATCAACTGTGGTATGTGCATGTGCTCGTGCATGTGTTGTGCCAATGTGATGGATTGGCACCCTGTTCTGCGTGTACCCTGCCTAGTGCATTGAGTCCACTGGGATAGCCTCCAGGCCTCCCATGACTCTGTACAGCATAAGCGCTATAGCGAATGAGTGAATGAAAAAGAGGATTCTGGACATTTATTACTTACCCCTCAGGAATTGTTCAGGCTTCTTTTCTTTTTTTGTAGCATTATTGTGTCTGAGATTCCTCCATTTCTGAATGATGACAACCTCCCTTAAGAGCATGGTATTTTTTTCATGCTCTTCTTCAGCTCTGTAAAAATACCACAATATTCTGTCCAAGGTCTTGTGAGAGCTGTTTATCTGATCTGTTCCACTGACTCTTACTCAGACCAACAATTAGAAATTATGGACAGGTGAACCCGTCATTCATCCCCATTCCGGCACCACCAAAACACCCACCCAAACTTTAATATCAACATAGGCAGTTTCAAATAATCGCTTGGCCATCAGCCTTGTGGTGACACACAGACAAACTATTTACAAATAGGCTCTAATAATGTACTTGAAGTAAAGGCCTTGGGCCAGTTGTCTTCCAGTTGGGTAGAGGCAATTTCGAGGTGCTGTCTCTGTGATTGTGAGTGGCCAATGGGTTCAGCCATCTGCCATCTGGCGGATCACTCCACCCTGTAGATATAGCCATCATTTCTGCAGTTACTTAAGGGGTTGGGTTGCCAGCAACTATGGCCAATTAGCCTAAACTACATGTCCTTGGACTGCTGGAGGCAACTGAAGTATCATGAAGAGAACATGCAAACTCTATGCACACAGAATATAAAGCTATTCTTTTTTTTTTTTTTCCAGCTATGGTGCTGGTTTGTGTGTGGTCATGTGACTACATGTGGTTAAGATTGGTCAAACAGAGTCATGTGATTATTATTGCTGCATCTGATTGGTGAAGCAGTCAAGTGCTAGATCTACTGGCGGCATGTGTAGAATAAATGGTTAGAAAAGTAACGAGTCGAGCGTAGCCAAATGTAGCAGAATAAAGGTAGTGTTGCCTTAAACAGTATGGTTAAAAAGTTACTCAAGTAAATGTAACAGAGTAAATGTAACTCATTACTACACCTCTGGCAAGGCAGCAGTGCTAACCACTACGCCGCCATGCCACCAATAATGGGAAGGGGGTCTGAAATGAAAAATTTGAAATGTGATAACAATACATTAATGATAACACAAAATTTTTGTAAATCAAGCAATTACATGGAGACTGTATTATCAGTTATGTAAATTAGTAAGTAACTGTTGTTTATTCTTTTTTATGGGTCAACAAGGATCATCTTTACCCCCTGAGAGTCCCCACTGACAGCAAACAACCTGCATCAGACTTTAATCCTATTAAATGATTGAGGCCTTAAATGAGACCAAACAGAGTAAATACATGTTGACTGTTTTAAGTTATTTGACATCTTACTGATCATTAAAGTGAGACCCTGAAAGGTTACTCAGAATTCTGCAGGCAGCCTGACTCATCAATGCAAGATTTTGCAAAACCGACAAGATGTTTAGAAGCGATAAATTGACTTTCAAGGATCTAAAAGTTTTTCAGTGTAGGAATTAAATGGCACAGACCTTCTAATTGTAATGGTCTTAAATTAAACAGTTATGTTACCTGATGATACTTTGTTAGCGCTCCTAGGGCTTTTTGGTCTATATTGATTGTCGTAGATTATGAAGAAAACTTTGGTTCCAAGGCAATAAAATTACAAATGTAATATGAGTAAAAGTCCTGTGCAGCCAGGGTATCGTTTAAAAATAAATAAAATGGGAGTTTGATATGAATTATATTGCAATTATTTCACCCTAAATTGTTTTTTTTTTCTCCTTTCATGACAGGTTGGTTTAAAATCAACAAATTGCTAAGAAGTATTCGGTGATAGGTTTACTGAAATGGAGTGAGCTATCTTTTTTTTTTTTTTTTTTAACCTACCCCCCCCCCATTCCCTGGTGGCAACATGCCTAGGAAGATAATTTGTTATTATTAGCAAAACCAGAATTGTGTTTTAGTGGTGTTTTCATGTCACATAAAACCTGGAATTGCCTTTGGGGCTGAGGTTGCAATAAAGATAAATTAGAAATAGATTGCGGAAACTGTTTCCATCCATAACTGTGACTTTTTATTTCATTCTATACTGTTTCAGAGAGTCTTCAGTGGTCGAAATAGAGTCTCTCTCTCTCTCTTTCTCTCTCTCTCTCGCACGCACGTGCTGCGGTGGATGATCCCACTTTTCCTGCGGGCTCTGTCAGGCCTGACTTTGCTCCAGCTGTTTGTCACATTAATCAACTTCCCTAGAGTGCACATGTACACGCAAACACGCACAGGTGTGTTTCCGCTGCTGCGTCACATATACATACACACCAGTTTTCCCAGTACTCCCATTTAAACCATCCCTAAATCCCAATGCACCCTATTCCCTATTGAGCACGATATAAAATACACCATCTGTAGCATAATGAGTATTTTAAGATTTAGTCAGTAACACCAACACAAAGTACGATGAAACCCAGTTTTTTTGTCCTCTTTTATATATTTTTATATCAGCACTTGACCAAAGCAGTCAATGAGGAGCCTTTATTAGGCATGGGGGGGGCAAGGAGGGAGTCAGAGGAGGTTCCTTTATGGTCACGTGAATATGCTCTAGGACACTGGAGGACACTGGGAAGGACTGCGAGCGAGTGCGCCCATCTGGGGAGCAGGGATAAAAATACTGCGCTGACAAGCCAATTAATCAGCTTTCAGGACGCTGCAGTGCAGGGCGGAGCATCCTCATAAGGGCACCATGGTGCTGTTTCTTTAAAACATTCGCTGCGTCCTAATCCAACCACTAAATACTGTGTCAAACGTAAAGTGGGATATATTTAAATATAATTAAATATACTTGAATACAATTGAATGCTTGTATATAAAAGGAGCTGTTATTTCATTTGCATATAGCACTGGCTACTTCCACTTGGACAGGGTTGCTAAGAACTTTACCTCTCATTCTCGCTTATTCACCACAGTTCTGCCCTTTTAGCGGGGAAAATGTGATGCACAAAGCAAAATAAGGAAGTGCGGGGTGGCTATAAGCAATTCTGTCACTAGAATTAATCACCTGCTCAGATTGAGGCTGAACAGCAGAAGGGAGAGGAGGAGAAAGGACCTGCTAACAGAAAAATAATAATAAACCTAGGGTGTATTTGAAACTGAAAAATGATACCTACTCATGCAGTACTACTGGGAAATATTTCTTTAAGTGTTTCACAACACTGTGGTTGAAACAACATAAAAAAGATTCAGAAACGAGTGCGATTTGATTTGTTGATTCCAAATCGTGATATACATACAGTACAGATTAAGATTTTGATTGTTTCAGTTTAAAATGGTATTAGTTATGATGTATGTAAATTAGCCATTATCACTTCCAGATCACTGTCATCATTGTATTGTGATGAACGTTTTTGTGTTTCAAGGACGGTATAGTAATGAGACTGTTAAATAGTGCAAATGTTTTTATTTGTTTTAAGGCCGTTTGTCTGTGAATGACGATCCCGGCTGAGTTGGCTCGCAGCCCACTAAAGTCGTTCTCATGAACATTCAGCAAATGGAACACCTGATCTTTGAAAATCGACAAATAACTTGATGGCAAATGGCAGAAGAGACGCATAAGAACTGTGCACACAATCAGCCACCAACTTACAGCTGGGAGTTACTGCATATCCCTTGTACAGTCCTGACCTCACTCCAAGCCCTTTCCACATGTTGAGGGTATTGAAAGGAGTTCCTGGGAGGCAATACATGAAGCAGGCAGTCTGGTCCTGGCTCCTGTGTACTGAGAAAACTTTCTACCTTGATGGTATCCAAGCACTGTTGTTTCACTGGGTATAAGTGCATGAGTGTAGCAAGGAGTTTTATTCTGTGCAATTAAATGTCCGGTTTCAATTGAACGCCTCTTGTAAATGATCACATTTTCATTAAAATACACTACACAAGGAAATAACCACAGAAGCAAGTAGGAGTCATAAAGACAGCTCTATTGTAGGCTAAGAGTTGACATTAATCAAAGCTGTCAACTGTCTGCATCCTGGCAAGGTTGCTTTTGGAAGGTCATGATTCCAATAATATTCCTTTAGAGGGCATCGGAAAACACTCGCTCTAAAGACTCTGACTCATTAGAGAGCAAGGCAGCAGGCAGCCTCCGGTTTCAAACGCACCCACTGTTTGCAGGGCCGATGGCGTCTCGACAGATTCGCTGTCACCGGTTCTCCCTGAAGCCGAGGAAATAAATTAGAGGGGGTTCCGCTCTGCTGACTGTTACTGCTCTCACTCCCTGGGAAGCTTTCATGGCACTTTTCTTTTCCTTAATGGACAATTTGTGGTGCTGCCCTTCAAGTGCAGATCACATGCAGGTGAATCCACAGGTCACAACAATAAAACGACTCACTACAGCAGCTATAAACTTCAGCATGACCACAACTGTAAAAGCAGAGATTAAATAGCTGAAATCATATGCGTTCCTTAGACAAACATTACTGAAGGTATATGACAGTTTGTATATGTTTATAAGTGCTTTAACCTTTATTGAAATGGAGTTTTCATACCGGACTATTGCATGAAGCTGTGGTGTGTCACAGGGAGCCTCGAGCTATGAGCGATGGTCAAGGACACAACTCCAAGCCAAGAGCTATAGGGATTTTATCAAGGACAGAACAAAGCACTGCCCTCGAGTCCACAGCTCTCTAGGCACTGATCGACTGCTTATCCCATGCCTGGGAAGACTGTACTTCAAAGGAACTTTGTATAATCACAAATCATTGTATAACATATAAGGCATGTAAGAAATAAAACACATGCTGATCAATGAAAGGATGGTGTGGTGCGGCCCAAAGCCACTAAGCTAGCCTCGCCCAGACGCTTACTCACACACTATGGGGAATTTTGGAAATGCCAATAAGCTCATGTACTCTGCATGTCTTTGGATTGTAGGAGAAAACTGGAGTACCCGGAGGAAACCCACCAAGCACATCATCCACACTGACCCAAGACAGGAATCGAAGCCACCTGTTCTGTGTTATGTTCTTTATCATTCTTTTTTCTATTCATGTCTACAATGTCTTAGTTTCTTTGTAATGCCTCGTCCAACAAAACATCAACCTAGCACCCAACAACCAGCCGGGATGTTTTCATAGGAAATGCATCAACATCTTTTGACGAATCAGAATCAAGAATTCAACAACACTGTGATATCAACATGTTTATTACTGTAGATGTACCTTATTAACATGTGTATTCATGGATGCTCCAATAAATCTGAATCCTCTTGGGACCTGATCGAGCATCATGCTGAGACACTATCACCCCCACTAAATATGATAATAAGCAGTCGTCTAAGGAAATCTAAATTTATGTTTATCCTTCGCATTAGTGGGTTCCGTGTGTCATACTTGTCAAGCCCAAGGCCCAGAGGCAGGATCCAGCTCACAAAGCATTTTAATTTGCTCTCGTAATGATTTATGTTTCCATCTGAACGTGGCCCACGGCTGCCTTCACTTCAATTCCCAAAAAGCAGTCAGGTCACCAGCATGCTACGCCGTACACCCACTGGTTGAAGACAAACCTAGAAAAAAAGAGAAAGAAAAAAACTCTCGAACTAAGCATATTGGGTTTATGCTGCAAATAGAGGCGCACTTTTTTTTTTTTTTAAATAGATCGAATGTAAATATATGTAAATTTCATGCAATAACATTGCAGTAAAATGAGATTAGACATTATGTGCTTTAATGAACAGAGCAGCATTGGTTTTGTTATTATTCATAAAATCACAATTACTGGGTCTCGCTGCAATAATTTTGGTGGTGTCTTTTTTGAGTATACTTATTAGCCTGCTACAAATATAACAAATATAAACTAATTACAGCCCCGTCTTTTTTCCTCTCCGTTAGCAGCTTTTTATCCATTGCAATAATTTTGTTTTGTGTCCCGTAGCAGTTGGTGTCCTCTGCTCACTCTCACGCATGGATCCAGGCTGGAAACTGGCCAGGCCTTGTTCCAGCGTTAATTGCGCACGGAGTGTTTGAGTAATTAGGCAATTGGAGTTTCCACTAGTTTTAAATAAGGCAAAGGATCTAATCCTCGCCACCAGGCAGCCAGACTCGATAGACGATTGGCAGGAGCTGCGATTTCTCAGCGCACTTCCCTGGACCGGACTTCCTCTAGAGGTTTGGGACAGAGTTTGCAAACGGATTGCTTTGATTGATGTTCGCTTTCCTGCAGAGCTCGTTATCAGGTATCAGGCTGATGCCATTGTTTTTATAGCAAATGCGATACACACTTGTGTAAACAGATCATTGTGTACTGATATCTCACACAGTTCAGCATGTGAGCCTAAGGTGTTGGCACTAATTATTGTGCAGATTTTTAGTTTAAAAAGTAATGGCGATTACATTTCAGAATGCCAATCCAGTCAAAGTCTGTTGGACGTGATTCAAGGTTGATGTAATTACGCTGAGCTTTAACACGCCAGTGGAAATGAGATACACGGTGTACTTCTGATTGGATGCTGGAAAATAACGTTAATCATGTGCCTCTTAGAGCCATAAACAAGTTTCCACCTGTGCATTTCTGTACAGCTGCTTTTTAAATAATGCTCTTTTTTTTCTTTGAAAATGCATATTTCGGGTTCCCTCCAAAAGTATTAGAACAGCAACAATTATTTTCATTATAAAATGAAGACATTTGAGTTTAAGATAAAAAAAAAGACAATTATAACATAATAGATCATAATTTCACCATTCATTTCCTTTAAAAAAAATCCCAACACCAAAGATCAGTGTGCTTGCTATTTAAGAAATGTGAGTAACATTAAAGGGAAGACAAGGGAAAAAAACTGATTAAACCCATTGCACAAGTAATGTGCATAGCCCATGCAACAATTTTACTCACTCACTCATCATCTATACCGTTTTATCCTGTATACAGGGTCACCTGGAACCTATCCCAGGAGACCTCATCACATTGCACACACACAACTCATTCACACACTATGGACAATTTTGGAAATGCCAATTAGCCTAATCTGCATGTCTTTGGACTGTGGGAGTACCCGGAGGAAACCCACCAAGCATGGGGAGAACATGCAAACTCCATACACACAGAGACTGGAATCAAGCGTGGCCGGGAATCAATCCTGGACCCAGGAGGTGCAAGGCAATAGTGGTAACCACTACACCACCGTGCTACTGCAACAATTTTAATGTATTGAAAAAAGAATGTACCCACTAGCAGACAGGTCAAAATACATAACAACAGATGTAGGATGTAGTGGAGCATGCCTGGAAAAGCACCACAAAAGAAGCTGGCTTGAATAAATTCTGTTGTACGCCTTGTTCGATTGGCATATCCAGTAGAGAGCATTTAAACAAACAATATGGTACAACAAGGTATGACATCCAAGGACATCCACATTACAACCAGGTGAACAGAATAACAACTATACGCCAGTAAACTGGTGACAGGATCATGGGCACCCAAGGCTCCACCCATGCCTGCAGGGAACAAAGGCCAGCTCTTAATGTCAATGCTGGCCACGGTAAAAAGGCACCAAAATATCCAGTGCACCACAGCTCGCCACACATGGGGAACGCAAGGCAAAGAGCCCGAGGCTGCCAATCCGGGCCTCCAAACTCCTCAGCTATCAGTCTGATTGAGCATCCATGGGATGCAACTGACAAACAAGTCCCCATCCCGTAACTCACAGCACCCAAACTATTCACTGCCAACGTCCTGGTGACAGACACTAGAGCACACTGCCAGAGGCCCTGCGGATTCATGCAGCAAGGGGCCAGAGCACAAGGGGAGTCCAAAACCCAAAGTAATTTTAATGTCACTGCTTTTCCTGTTATGGATGATTGGCAAATATTGTTAGCTGTAATAAATGTGTATAGATTTAATACGATTTGTATATTTATAAACAGCATAGCATACAAGGAACTAAGACTTTCTTCTTCTAAACAATGGTATATGGTTTTTAAAGAGTTTTTAACAAGGTTGTGAAGCTGGTTGAACAGTCTTATTTGAGCTGTTTAATCCTGTCCCAGGGGTTAAGGTCGGTTCATCTGTTGTGTAGTTTTGTTTGGAGTTCACTGTAAATCAAGCATTCAAATACTAAAAAGAAAATGTAAAAAGAAAAAAAAAATGAACAAACAATCCATGCCACAGTGGCTGTTGTCTTGCATCTCCAGATCCATTCACAGGGTAAATAGTATGGGGAAAAGGATGCATGGATGGATGGATGGATGGATGGATGACGTGCCAATTCGACCTTTGGGTTTTACTTTGGTGGTATGAACAACAATAAAGTTGTTCATGCCACCAAAGCATACATACAAAAACTGTCGAAGTCGAAAAGCACTATTTTTAGACAGTCATAATTTGAAACTAGGTTTTGCTGAATTTCCATTTCACTGACGTTTGACTTGTCTGATCATCAGACTGCATGTCAGTAAGAACTATTAGCCGATCCTAATAATGGAGGAGGTAGAAGTACAGTAATTGTAATGTGCTGGAAAACATAACGAGAACGCTGAGGGTCTTAGAGCTCTTTCTATCTTCTTACATGTTTAAGGATGTGATGTAGTAAGAAGATTTTTCAATAACAGGCTGGTGTAATGTTGCCTGATATGAAGTAGAATTATCTGCAACCACCCACAAACCATAAAGTCCTCCATCATGAAGACCTTACTATGCTGTAAATCCAAAGGTTATTCCTCCGTCACACTACAGCAAAGACCAGGAAGTTCCTATTGTGTCCTGGAAAAATGTGAATTTATAAAGTTTATACTACTCCCTAACCATGTCCATGTCCATGCATTTATCAAGGTTTCACAAATATCTTATCATGCACATGATCTTGCACTCACTAGGTCCAAACCAAGTTATTACCACGTCTGATTAGATTGCACCGTGTTCCTTCCATATGCTTATCACATGCTTGCTACAGTAGATTGTCATTGTGACCAGCTGGTTGGTATAAATACTGCTACATATTCAACATTTTGCGGTATGAAGTTATGGTGTAAGGAACTGAATCTAGTACTGTATACATACTAAATGACGTGACATTTACTGTACCTGCTCATAACCTGTTGGATGTGTGCCATAAACGTAGGAAAGCATTCGATGAAAGTAATATGAGCTTCATGCTGTGTTCTACAAAATGGCACAGACCTACTGTGGTCACAAGCCGAAAGTGGTCATTGTGAGAACTCCACTGACGGAGAAACAATGCAGTTGAAAATTCATTTAAACACAGCATTCAATCTTTCATCGTATTTGCCATACTTGGATTAGGTTAATTAAATCACTAAGAGGTGATAGTTACATTATTAACTAGTCAACGCTTTTGTTAATAGGTTCTTATCAAGTGTGTCTTATTCACTTTAAGTGTGTCATCCTTGCTTTGAACTTTGAACATGTCTAAAAAAAAAAATTGGAAACTTCACATCAACGGAGACGTTATTAACGTCTTTACCGTTTCTACTGCGTTCCTGCCAGGTTGCACAAGTCAAATTTAAGTAAAATGTCAAACATTTTCAGATGGACAACTTTATCATATCAATGATAATTGATTTTAAATCCATTTATGATAAGTGTCTTACATACAAGTCAAATTAGCAAAACCGAGCAATTTGCTGAGCAGAGTTGAGAATCTGTGCTTTAAATATGATAAGCTGATGTATTTTTGATTTGGTATCCATTAGATACAATATGGGAAAGAAATGATAATTAAAAAAAGAAACCACCTTTAAACCTTCGGAAAATCCAAAATCACTTAGATACAGGCTCCTAGCCAGTACTTGACATGCATACTAAGAGCTAATTATGAATTATGGGGATTTATTTACCTGGAAAAGCCATTACCCTCTCAACACCTTCAATCTTCCTCATCAGTGCGTTTAGTTAAGTGTGTGGTTAGGAGAAGGGGGAGGAGGTGAGGGCTTCATGAGGCGTGACTGCTCCAGGTACCCGGGCCAGGAGCCTTCTGACAGGGCCATTAACTTTGATCCAGCAGCCTAGCCACTGCCACTGAGGTGAGAGGAACAGGCAAGAGAGAGAGAGAGAGAGAGAGAGAGAGAGAGAGAGAGAATGTGAGTTTGGAAAAATTTACCTGGCTCTACTGCTCTCACTCCTGGACCTGACTGATTCCTTCCCTGACAGAACAGGCCTGTCAGAAACCCTTTGGCACTGGCGGTGATGCTGAGACGATCGATTTCCCATGGAAGCTGGAGGTGCCAAACCTCAGCACCACTTAACGCTTGTGCGCAGGTGAACGGCGTCTCACCTGTAACCTTGATGTCGAAGTGGAAGTGAAAAACGCTGCAGAGAAAAGATGAGGACATGACACTGAGAGGCTTCAATTTGTAGCCAATAACAGAGCCTGGATTATTCTGAGACGTGTGTTTGTGTGGGGCTTGTCAGTGTGAACGCCTTCGCTGTAGCAGTGTGCGTAAGTGTGTGTGTGTGTGTGTGTTTGTGTGAGACCCAACAGGGTGAGAAAACCAGATGCAAAATTTAAACACCTTCCTTTTTTAGCCTCTCTTCCAGTGCTTCTATCACTCCCTTTTGTTTACGGGACCAAGCTGCTCCATTTCTTATGAAACAGAAGGAAGGCTTTCCTGTAGGCAAAAATGTCCTGAATGATTCAAGCGGTGTTCAAGTCAAACAGGACTTGTGATGAAATTCCTGGTGAATGAAGGCTAAAGCCGCTTGACATTTACAGAAGACTTCAAGCACAGTACTGTGATAAGACTCTTAGCCGCAGTAAAACATTTGAATGGTGCAAAGATTTTTAAAGAAAGCGATACATCCATGCCGAGGTCACTCAGAGCCTCATTCCTGTACAGTCCTGACATCACTTCAAGCCATTTCCACATATACTGTATGGACCATGAAAGGTGTTCCTGGGAGGTCAGTGTTTCAGACGTGAAGAAGGCACACCGATCATGGCTCCAACATATTGAGAAAAATTTCCTTGATGGTATCCAAGCACTAGTAAAACACTGGGATAAGTATATTACTGTAGCAGAAAATTACAGTATATAGAGAAATATTTTTACTTAGCCTATATAACTGTGTCTAGTCCCCGTTTCAATTGAATGGCCCTCATACGCCAGGAGTCTCCTTTTATAAATATTGTCAGGAAATCTCACCTCAAACAACATCACCACATAATGTATTATATATCTTAGTTTGTTAAATAACATATTTTTATTAGTGTATAATTATATTTTGTCGAATTTTTACTCTCCATGAGCTGTTGGAACATTAATTGATATCTCATGATCAATCTGAGTTCAAAATGCTGCCAGTGTTCTGGTGCAAAATATATATAATTATATAATGCAATATGTTATATGTTATATGTAATATATATATATATATATATACTCACACACACATTACATATTACATTTTGAGAATAAGCTTATGTTGCATGGTCATGTCTAATGGTCCTATTAATTGTTATACTTACATGTTCTAATGCAATTCGGTCCATAAATAAACGTTCAGATAAATTATTCTCACACTTTCCAAAGTAACATCTGTCTTACAAGGAGGAACTCTAAATCCAGACGTGCATATGTGTGTGTGTCTGTATGTGTGAGAGAGAGAGAGAGACCGTCTGGTGAGATGTAAAAACGTCTGACGGAGCATGCGACTTTGTAGATAGAAACGCTCTCTCTCTCTCTCTCTCTCTCTCTCTCTCTCTCTCTCACACACACACACACACACACACACACACACAGAGAGCATTTAGTTAGACCCTTCTGATTGCATTTGATCTCACACACAAAGTTGAGGATTTGTCAGATGAAAGACCGATGCACTACAGGGCTACACTCTTTTCTTTATCTAGACCCAAATCTCATCTCCAAAATGCCTCTGTAAATATTTGATAGCTTCTGGAAAAAAGCCTTTTTTCCTTCTAAAGGAAGTAGTTTGCTTGAATGTTGGAGAGAGAGAGAGAGAGAGAGAGAGAGAGAGAGAGAGAGAGCCAGGTTACACCCTCTGGGCCAAGTAATCCAAGCTAAAAGCTAAAAGCTAAAAAAGCCATACAAGAAAAAACAGGGTTATGAATTGGGGATCAGGGCCAGAGCACAAGTACATTCACACAAGGGTGTTTATTTTCTGCTGTACTTTCTGGCTGACATTCACAAACAGCTACACCATGCCATAGCACCATATCTCCATACGCACACACATACAGTACACACACTCAAAAGAGAGTGTTTTGCACTCTGATGAATCTTTCAAAAATAATAGTAAAAATTTTTTTTTAAATTACCTAACACATAAACATCCTAATAAATTACAGCAGAGAATCCCCAGAATAAACAATTTATACTTTATTCATTTATAATTTTTACGATTTAGAGGTTTTTTTTTCTTTTTTTTTTAGCATTGCTCTTTTAAATAACGGACATAGATCATTTAAATTTGCCCTGCAATGGATTGAAACTTCATAAAGGTTGTAGCCCGCCTTGTGCCCTACTGGGATAGGCTCCAGGCCCCGTGTGACCCTGTACACAGGATAGAGCAGTATGGAAGGTGTGTGTGTGTGTGTGTGAGTGGGTGGGTGGGCTTGTGTGAGTGAGTGAGGTCATTTTAACTGGCAGAGTAACTCTACTCAATACAAAGGTACTACTTAACATCTTCTCCCTCACAAGTGATGCATTTGAACCATCGTTGAACCCAACTCTCTGTCACCGTTGATGGTCTCCCACTGCGCTACGGAATGTTTACAGAGATGACACCATTGACAATAGTGATGTGCACAGATGGATGAAGACGTTTAAAGAAGAAGAAACCAGAGCTGGTGACAAACCATGCAGGGTGAGACCATCAACTGACTACAGTACATGTCATGCTTTGCGCACGACATGGAAGTTTAAAGCTTTTAAAATAAGGTTATATGGTGGTGTCTTGTGTTTTTTTTGTTTTTGTTATAGGCAAGATTTCGTGTCAAAGAATAATAATAATAAAAAAAAAAAGTTTGGAAAAATGGTGTTTATCGTGTCGCTGTCAAGCTGTTCAAGTGTTGTTTATGCTCTTTTATGCATGACAGAACTTGAAACAAATATACCAGTTGTTCACTTTTACAGCATCTTACTTCTTGAACAGACACTTTCTGTTTCTGTAAACCTTAGCTTTCAACACATTATGATATTACTTTACGTATTCAGTCATAATCGATATGACTGAATATGTGTAATACTATATGATTTAGTAGCCTATGATTGATATTTGAATAAACAGGTAGGCCCTAGCATTTATTCATAAATAATGCTTACATAGAGAAGTCCTGTTTTAAGTACCAGACCTCTAGACAAATCTCTGCAGATAGACTGTTAAATTATTTGCACATCAGTTTTACTTACTTATAATCCATAAGAACCAATAATTGATTGTTGGTGCAATTTATTTGACTTTAAGATCAATCCAAATTGTTCAATCAACAGTGTGATTGTTTACTGGGGATCCTGATCTCGGAGCTCTCAAACTAGACTTATTGCGCATTAATTATTTAATATTAGACAGCTGATGTCGCTCTCAAGACAAAATAAATAACTGAAATTGTACATTCATCTGTTTGCAACAGATAACTGAATGCAAGAGTTGGCAAAACAAATTAAAATCAAAGCTTGTTGTTGCTCTTTGTCCTGCCAGCTGTGTGTGCAGAACTACAGCTGAAGGGGCTCCCATATGGTGCAATGGAAATACATTCGCCTTTCCCTCCTAAGATCGCTTGTATTGTACAAATCCCAAACATGCCAAAGCCATTCATGGCTGAGAGTAGAAAGTAAGAGAATTGTTGGTGCAAAGGGGTGGCATACTGTATGTTGTCTCCTCACTGTCAATCACAGTAACACTAGCCAGTCTTTGCTAACATGGCTGTGAGCTCATGTGGAACACGTTCAAAAAAAGCAAAAAGAATGGGTTACATTTTTATGTGATGACATGTAGTTGGTACAGTACCATTCGTAGCTGGTGTATGATAGCAGAAAGCTGATTTGGGGGAAAAAAAGACAAAGAAATGCAAGGACTCTATAAGGGTTTGACATGATGCTTAACAAATGTGTCTGGCTTAGAGTAAGTCAACCACTGACTATTATAAATATCAGAGATAGAAGATAGAAGGTACTTGGGCGTGTCTGATGGCGCTTTAGTACCACAAAACTTTGAGAAGCATCTCAAAGTATCTAGAACTACTTGCTACTGAAGGATTTTTCACTTTCAAAGGACTAGAATTGTGTTCTAATCTCACTGATTACATGATTAGCAATAATTTTAGCAATTTAAACCATTTAAAAAAAAAAAAAAAAACAGTTTATAACTTAAAATCAAGCAATAGCACATGGGAATCCACCCTGACGTTACATAGGATAAGCTGTATAGATAAAGGAACCAATCGGCTACAGTAGAATAAATACACTATAATTAAGCAATATCACACTAAAAACTTACATTTAGGCAGACGCTCTTATCCAGAGCGACTTACATTTTTATCTCATTACACATCTGAGCAGTTGAGGGTTAAAGGCCTTGCTCAAATGTGTCTGGCAGTGACAGTGGCAACTTGGTTGTGGGGTTTGAACCTGGGATCTTCCGAACCGTAGTCCAATGCCTTAACCACTGAGCTACCCCTGGCCTAAACCTTCACACTCACATGCCTTAGGCAGGGGGCAGAGCAGGTACTGATGATATCACAGCCATGCTGTTATTCAGTATAACAGCACAAGCTTAATTGTGATATTGCTTATATACAGATTAGTATTATAGTTAATATACAGATTAGTATTTGTTTGTTTAGTTAACCAGTTATTTTTCTCCACTACCACATACCCCTTCCACAACTAGCAGAACTAACTATCTGACAGTTAGCAACCCACAGTTAGTGTAATTAATAGGTTGAAAGTACAGTATGTTTAAATTCTTACCGTTACTATGGACTTAAAAGGTGAGGAGAATAAACCATGGAAGTGGTGAAGAGTTATGAGAAACATAAGAGATGTATTTTATATTTCCACTTATTCTGCTTTAGAATATCAGCTTAGGGCATTAGTGGCTCAGTGGTAGGTTTCTTGCCTGCCATGCGGAAGGCCCGGGTCCAATTCCCACCCAAGTGGATGCAGTCCCCATCCCAAGCCCAGATAAATAGGAAAGATTGCTTTAAAAAGGGCATCCGATGTAAAACCTGATGTGTGCCAATCAGATGGTCCGCTGTGGCGACCCCACGATGGGAGCAGCGGAGAGACTAACAACAACTGCTTTGGAGTATCAGCAGGCAGTGAAACTAAAATAATGTTTAATGGAAAGCTAGTGTCCTATGTAGGGAGTGGATTCTCTTGTTCCACACACCAAGTAGTGTCCTTGATCAAGGGTGAGAGAGGGTTTTGAGATTCAGCCTTGTGTTAGATGCTAGTTAGCTTTGTAGCTCAGGTTATCCATCAACAGAACAACATACTGTAGACAGATCAGAGGAGATTCAGAAGGACTGATTTTTTTTATTCTACTATTTTATTCCAGTATTCATTTTTCATAGTTTTTATTGCTTGTACATGCATGTACATTTAACAGTCTTTTAAATCTATAGTTTATTTACATAGTTTGTATTTTTCTAATTATTAATTTCTCTTACTTCGTTTTTTTTCACACTGAAACTTTCCTTTTGAATCGTGGTCATCAGCAGTCCTACAAGCATTTCACTTCATATATTACTGTGTATGACTGTGCATGTGACGAATAAAATTTCAATTTGAAAAAAATTTATTTGATTACTAAGGAGACAAAGTGGTGTTTCAGATGACATTTCATTATCAGGTGTATTTTCTTGCTTCTTTGGCAGGTTTTGAATGTGGGAATGTGGTTTTGAATCTCTCATTCTGTCATTCAGAACTGATTGTTGTATAAGGGGAGATTAATGTTGTTTAACTGTTGTATAATGTTAGTTTTGTACAAAGATAATAAAACCCTATATGTCCTATAAGAATTTCTTCTTGGTTTGGGGCTAAAAGCTGTGGTTATGTTTTTTCCCCCATAATGCACTTGGATGAGATAAAACACGTCACTAGAATTTTAGCATTGAGTTGAAATTGTGTGATGCTTTTTCCATCCTTATGGTCATCACACTACCATGCTATCCATGCTACAGTTACCATGGATAGAAATTCAGATAAAATGTAGGATCAGTGCGAATCCCACTGTGCCCATTTCAAGCTTCATTCCTCACTGACCTGGAAACAGGACACAGGGCTGTGACCTTACGACAGCCGACACTGCACTGAGGGTTTATTTCTTGTCTTGCTCTTCATCCTCGTCCCTGGAGGAGTTGTAAACATGCCCCAGTGACCAGGACGAAAGAGACAGGAGTGAACGTGTGGATGGATGATATTTCCTGGGCTTGTGTTGTTGATGTTGTTGTGACACGCTGAGCAGCTTGTCTTTTGATGTCCTCCGCTCAGCTGTTGCCTCTGGACATGTGGGTTTGTGGTGAGCGGCAGGCGCTGGGACGATGTCGAGTGTGAGCCACTTTAATACCGACGTGCCGCAGGACCATCGCACACTCACGTAAATAAATGCAGACGAGCAGAACGAGTGCCATCCAGCGCAGAGGAATTCACACATGACTTTCCCTTCTAGCTGCTGCTCTGTGTGTGTGTTTTTCTCTTTATATCTGTACATGAGCTTTGTATAAGATTTATTATGTGTTGTAAGTCTGACACGCTTAAACTCACAGCGACAAGACCATTAAAGCCATTGCCGCAGGACTCTGTCTAACATGACAGCCCTCACCCCCGCCCCTTGCCTGTCTGTTGATCTGTCTCGCTTTCCCTTTCTATCTATCTGTTGCTCTATCTCTCTCTTTGTCTTTCTCTTACTTGATGATAAAGCCCGGTCTCTTTACTTTCTTAATCTACTCTATCTATCTATCTATCTATCTATCTATCTATCTATCTATCTATCTATCTATCTATCTATCTATCTATCTATCTATCTATCTATCTATCTATCTATCTATCTATCTATCTATCTATCTATCTATCTATCTATCTATCTATCTATCTATCTCCCTGTCTGTGTGTCTGTCTGTCTATCTATTATCTCACAAATCCTATGTGTTTTAATCTCAGCCTAGGTCATGTGACACAGTGATGATGTCATCTCCGTGTCTAGGGTGCTATCTAACAGACATCACATTATGCATTCAAACATCTTCGAATAAATGAGCATATTTGCCGCTACAGGTCATATTCAATCTTTACCCTGATCTATCACGTGTTTCTACGAAAGCCACCTCACAATCCTATCGAACGGAAGCGGCTCGATAACGGCGGCTCAACAGCGAGAGTGACTTTCTGCAGATTAGCATCAATCTTGTGGATGCTAAGTAAAACCATTAGCCACGCAGAGATCACCAGCGGTTCAGCAGAGGTCTGAGATGAATCTGAAGCAGGAACCTGCTGCTGAGGAGTGCATGGCACTCCTGTCACGGCTGTTAGAGAGTGAATAGACATTCTGACATCTTTAATCATCTCCAGTCTCTCTCTCTCTCTCTCTCTCTCTCTCTCTGAATCTGTCTCTGTATCTGTCTATGCTGCGCTAACAGGTGAGGTAACAAGTGTACAGGGCAGAGTGTGCAGGCGGGAGATCTGGCCCCTAGCAGAATCTCTAGGAAAAAACTTACAGCTGACACACACACACACACACACACACACACACTGCAGTTCTACCCCCAGTGCCCACAAGCCCATGGCTCCCTTGCAGGAAGGACAAGGACTGAATGAGAACTCTGTAATTAGAGCGACCCAGGACAGTCTCTCTCTCTCTCTCTCTCTCTCTCTCTCGTTGTCTCAGATAGACTGTCAAACCCCAGACTCCCCTTGCTCATTTGCTGATGCACATGACTGTGTCCAAGAGGTAGCGGCACTTGAGACGCAACCAAATTGCTAGAGCTGCTTCTAAGTGCAAGTGTTTTTCTCTCTCTCTCTCTCTCTCTCTCTCTCTCTCTCTCTCTCTGTGTACATGAACATGCCACATGTGGCACCAGCAAAAATAAATTGCATACCTTATGTGTGGGAAGTAACACCACAGGAGAAGAACCTGAACCTTTTGAAACCAAGTCTATAAAACCTATTTAAAAAAATTATAATCCAACAAGCTGAACCATTACACCAGCACTAGTCATGTAGAATGCCAACCAATCCTAATGGTGGTACAACCAATTAGGACTTGAAACCTGGTCAACAAAATACTTAGCCATTAGAGCCTTTACAAGAGCATACTGTAGGTGGTTTGTAGATTGTAGACTTTTGATTGCTAAATAAATATGGCCAATCAGCAGCACTGTGAGATCTGAGGCCTTGTTGAGATTTGGATCTCAGGTGGTTTGATCATAAGACGGGTAGCGTTACACACCTCGATGCTTATCATTTTTCCAGTACAAATTGCCAAAAGTGACCCAGTGCCGACTCAAAACTAGACTCTAGCACCACATGAGAAGAGGAAGTGTTTAGACAGTAGTTAGACAAGGGATGCCACTTCTTGATTAAATTGTCTGGTGGTCAGATTGGCCATTACCCACCACCACAACAACTATAATAATATGATAATGATTCCTAGCTCAGTTCTGTCTGCATGGAGTTCGCATGTTCTCCCAGTGCTTGGTTGGTTTTGTCCACATTTTCCTCCCAGAAAGACATTTAGCAGATTAGGTTAATTCATATTCCCAAATTGACCATAGTGTGTGTGTTCCCTCAGGTACTCCGGATTCCTTCTCCGATCCAAAGACGTGCAGCGTTGGCTGTTTTGTGTTTGCAAATTGCCCGTAGTGTATGACTGGGTGTGTGAGTGTGTGTGCTTGTGACCTGTGATGGGTCTAGGGTGTACCCCGCCTTGTGCCCTGAGAACCCTAGGATAGACGGTAAGATACAGTAAGCTCCCAGCTACACTAAACAAGGAATGGATGGATGGACTAATAAATGGATGGAAAAATGACTGAATGTATGAGAAAACATAAAAGGGGGTGTGTTTATTAGCATTGTATCCTTTTCTCCCCCTTGAATTTAAGGTAATGAGATAATGTAGTAGTGCATATGGAGAAAAGCTGTATCCACCCCTTCCTCATGTGTGAGCTCACAGGAACACTTGATTGGCTAGAGTCGCTGTGATTAAAGTGAAAGTACAAGTAGGCCACCCTGAGAGCTGGGCCGGTCTGCTTCCTCGAACTTGCAATCACTGGATTATAAAAAAAAAAGGTTGAGTGAAATCTTAGAGTCTTGTTCTTGAGTGACAGGAGTGGAACCTGACATGATTTTCTGCTTCTAGCCCATCCACCCCGAGCTTTGACCCGTTCTGAGATGCATTTCTGCTAATCATGGTTGTAAAAAGTGGTTGTTTTATTTATTACCTAAACCTTCTTTTAAACCTGAACCGTTTTTTTTTTATTATTATTCTCCTCTGACCTCTCTCATCAACAAGATGTTTTTGCCTGAAGAACATTCTCTCACTGTACAGTATATCTTTTTCCCCTGCACTGTTCAGTGTAAATATTATTTTGTATAAAAAAATCCCAGAGGATTAGCATTTTCTAAAAATTTCATACTTAACTGAATCTCTTGACCTGTAGCTGTATGAGTTTATGCACAGTGCTGCTGCCTCATGACTGCATGAATGAGCAGCGTACATTCATTCGCTTGGTAGACAAGTACAGTATATCCACCGTGGCCTAGTAGTAAATCAGGGTAAAATCCAAACACACAGCTAAACCGCTGTAGGTGAATAACTTTGCTAAATGGTCGCAAAGTTGGCTTAGAGGTCAGCTGAACGATTCGAAACGAACTAGATCAACACACAACTTTGTAAAGACTTCCAATCCTATTAGACATCATCATCACAATTAAGACTCATACAGTACGTCTCTAACTTCCCGTTCACTCTGTCGTCTAGAGAAGTCAGCGCTACTTTACACACCAGACACGCCACACTACTGCCCATATGTCCTTCCCAAAACAGTTCCTTGTAAGCTGCAAGCTGTGGATGACTAAGAAGAAAAGTAATGGGCACTCTGTCTGCATAGCTTTGTGTGTGTGCGTGCGTGTGTGTGTGTGTGTGTGTGTGTGTGTGTGTGTGTGTGTGTGTGTGTGTGTGTGTGTGTGTGTGAATCTGTCAGGAGCCTGCTGGTGACACTCTTGTTATAGACCACCTGTTCCATCTGCCTCACACTCCGTCGTCATGTTCCCGGAGTGGGAAAACGGAAATACTTCGCTTCTTTCACATTGTGCAGCACGAAAGCTTCATCTTCAGGCTTGTTTTTGTTGACAGGAAGAGAAACTAAGCGTTCCAAATCTTTTAGCGTCTTGTAAAAAGCTGTATGCCCCATTTGCCCATCTGCTTTTATTGTATTTATTCCAGAGTGTCCATCATCATGAATAAATTCTTCACAGTAACTCTAAATGTTCAGCTCACTGTCTGACTGGTCTACATCATCTATATTTATATACACTGTAGATTCTTAAAAAAAATGGACTAGAGGTGAACATGCAATAAATAGGAAAATCATTCATATGATTATTGTTTGATATTTTGGATTAAGGAGGTAAAAAAAAAAATTAATTACCATCATAAGTCTCCAGTTTTCCAGGTCCAATTGTTTTTTTGTTTTTTTATGGAATGCCTTTATCCTGATGCTTGAGGAACCTTCTACTGGACAAATCCACTATTGCACCATCATATGATCATGTGTTCACCATGTTTATGGGAAAATTTCACCATGCATCCCTGAGTCTTCATTCACCACTTTATTACTTTCCGAGTTTACAGTTGTTGACGCTACTCTCGAAAATTCAAGAGGTGTTCAAGTCAAATCAGGATTTTTGATTGTGCAGAATAACAGAACTCATTTATAAGTAATCTCAATATAACCCCGTCTACACTAGTGCACTTATCCCAGCGTTTTACTAGTGCTCTGGATACCATCAAGATAGAAAGTTTTTTCAGTAGGTCAGAGACATGATCATACTGCCTGGTTCATGTCTGAAACGCTGGCCTCACAGGAACTCCTGTAATTACTCAAACATGTGGATATGGCTTGGAGTATGACTGTTGGGTGATGTGGCAATAACTCAGTTAAAATAATAAATAAGTTCCTGTAATGTAAAAGTGGTGTTAGTGAATGGTTGTGTGTACAGTTCACACAGACAGATGGGTCACTTCTGCAAGCTTGTAACCATTTATCATGGGTTTTCAAGGATCAGGTGTTCCACTCTCTGAATATTCGGGGAACAACTGCAGTGTACTCTGACGCACCTCGGCCGGGATCCTCGTTCACGAATGTATGGCCTCCTTTTAAACATTTGTACCATTCAAATAAAAGTCTTATCACCCTACAGTGCGTGAAATCTTCTGTAAATGTCAGTTGGTTCAAGGCCTTCATTCATGGTTGAGTTAGGGTCCTGGGTTGACTTGAACACCCTATGTCTTTTGTATAGAGTGAAATATGCGTAGTATTTCCCACTATAGTTTTCCAAAAACCAAATATAAGATTATTTAGCTCCTAGACTTTATTTTTATTAATTTCAAGCTTTCTGTTGGCAGATAATTTTAGAGGAAACCCACCAAGCACGGGAAGAACATGCAAACTCCATGCACACAGATGGTGTAGAAATTGAACCTGAAGGTGCAAGACGACAGTGCTAACCACCAAGTCACTATGCGGCTTGAGATTAGTTTATTGTAATATTATAGTAAGGAACATTAGAAGGACTTGGCTATATTTTATTTTATATTTTATGATATTTTCACTTAGTAAATTATTTTTAAAATTCAAAATTTTAATTCAAACATACACTGACATACACAGTATGATATAAAAGGAAATGCATATACGACTGCTGATGATCTAAAAAATTATATAATTTATATAATTAATAGTATTCTAATAAAAATAGAAATGTTAAAAAATAATAAAATATAATAGGAGTTGAAGTAAAATGTAGAACCATGTCGAGTTGTAGTGCACTATGAAGCCGAATATACTGTATATGGAAATTCAATTAAGTGTTGATGATAAATGTAATTTATTTTTGGAATTTGTCAATGAGAAAAATGTTGAAACACTTCAAATTTTGTCACATTTTTGTCACATACACAGTCATACACAGTACAATATGTAGTGAAATGCGTACGTGACCACCTTTGACCTTAATTTTTTATTTAAAAACAGAACAATTGACAAGAAATAAAAGAAAAATAAAAAAAAAGGAAAAAATAAATAAATAGTTTAACTATAAGAAGTTAGACCAAAATATATATACATATATATATTTTTTAAATATACAAGAAATATAAAAGTTTTCAGTATAAGACAAATTTGGATGGATTAGTCTTGTTCTCATGGCCATTCTGCCCGTATTTAAATATGCATAGTAGAAATTCTAGCATGAAGTTACATGTAAGATGTAATGGCTGTGTGAGCTGGTGAAATGATTAGCCTCAGCATTATCTTGTTCATAAATGACAGCTACTTATACAGTTGCCTAGCAACATATTTTTTATAACTTAATCATTTACAGGCAAATGTTTATCATTTTATGTATAGTTGTATTTCAATGTATTTTAATGCAATATATATATATATATATATATATATATATATATATATATATATATATTTTGGTATATAATTCTGCGATATTTTATAAATTAACCAGGAATGCTGATTGATGAAGACAGAAAATAATGGCAGGGTGACGGCAGCCACTGATACCTGAAGCTCCCTGTCTGGCCTGTTCCAGTTTCTTATATGCCCTATTCTTAATAGCTGGAAAAAGCCACAGAGCCAGAATTGTCATCTCCTCCTTCCTCGCTACATCTCCATCTCTGCATGAGTGCAGACTGCTGAGGGGGGGCAGGGTACCGGTGGGGGAGGTTGAGAGCGAAATGAATTCCTCTTTACCCTTACGTGGTGAAATGTCACAGAGTGCAACTGGTTAGCAGCGACAGTGCTGGCTCCTCACACCTGCTAATTGAAATCCAATGAGGTGTGAAAGAGCCCTTTAAAAAGTCCCAATCAACAGGAACGTCTTGCCACCACCGCTGCGCTGCGTAATTTAATTTTGACGTCTTTTGCTCTTGTTATGGATCTATCGTGGCCAATTATGGCACGAGATTGGGTTTCACGGACCTAGCTGAATTCCAGAGCTAGAGAGGCACTAATCACTCCCATCCGTGCTGAGAGCAGCGGTTAGCTATTCGAATCATATCAGTGCTTACATCTGGACTGCTTTAGAGAGGACCTCTGGGAATAAGAGTCTGGATGTTGGAAGAGGCTTCACCTGAGATTAGATCTTCACATGCTACAGACTGCAGGGGATTCAGCTATTAAGCAGCATATTTATAGGGTGCGTTAAAGATGAACAGAAGAAAACCCTAGGCTTCATTTTATTCATTAAAGTAAAGTTGGGTGAAAATGTTTTTGTAGGTCAAATCAAAAAACAAACAAACAAACAAACAAACAAACGTTTACCAGCAAACCAAAGTTTAATTTATGCTAATTATTACTGTAATTGCATGCGCACATTGATAAATATTATCATTCCAAGGTATTTTTATTTATTGCCCATAATTTACATTTAGTCATGGCTAAAAGCTTTTTTCTTCATTCCTTCAAAAGGAATCTTTTGGGACAAATTTACACAAACTTTTGTAGTATTTGTATATTTATTTTCCCTAACTAATTGAATATTTAAAGGTGCCATATTTTACTATTTCTTTAAGGAGTTTACCCATGTCATGAATCAGACTCGGAGAACGCAGGTGCAGTTAAGATATTTATTGACAGGAGCAAGTCAAACAAACAAGTAAGGATAATCCAAAATCAAGAGTCAAGAAAACAAGCAGGGGTCAGGCGATGTGCGTCAGGCGCTAACTGGATCAGGCTAAACTCTAAAAACAAAATTACAAACAGGGTTAATACCAAAACGACACTGGAGCTGATCATAGGGAGTGCATACTTTGTCTCTTTTATTTGTCAGGTAATTAGTTTCAGGTGTTAGTATTCAGGTGAATGGCAGTGTTGGTGTTGGGAGTTGTAGATCTGAGAACATACAGTACTATGTATCATCATCTGTTATTATCAAATATATTAATAAATTAAACTAATAAAATTACAATATGTAGATAAAATACCGAAATTGGAACAAATGCTAGGGATACAATTATACAACTGTTTTTATGTATTAACCTCAGCAGCATCCTCATTTCCCCTCTCATCTGTTGCAACCACTGAGCATTCAGCATCACCAGTATACTAATCACCAACCTGATCATCTGTCATCATTTGCACCTGTTTCTCACTGATTCGTTCCTTACTGCTTTTATATGCTCGAATTTTTTTCATAGGTTACCGTATGACTTAACAAGCAAAAAAAAATATTTCTCTGAAACTACTCAGGTCCAGGAACTGGACTAAAAATAAGAGCCAAAAACTTGAGAGACAAAAAAGTCCTTCAGGAAACTTGAAGAACTGTTCCTCAAAACTAGAGTTATAAAAATACAAAAAGTCTTTGGAAGTAAAATATAAAGAAATGAGGAAAGGCTCAAGACCTTTGCACGGTAATGTAGGTCTCAGAGCTCCCACAGAATATGTATATTAATGCTCCAGCTAAAATTCGCTTTAGATGATGCTCTGTTCATACCTCAAACTCCCTGTTTCACTCCTTCTCTAAACACACCATTTCAATGTTTATGTGACCCACCAGAGAACAGCAGAGCTGCGATCCAGACTGGGGGAGGGGTATTTTCTTATATGAGGTCACAGTAGGGGGGGGGAATCTAGTTGACTTGTCAGTACAAAAAAAAGAAAAAGCAATTTTTTTTAAGGTATTTGTTTTGTGAAAACACATTGGAGACCAAATGATTAACAAGAAATGACTAAAAAGTGAATTTTGCATAATAGGTCCCCTTTAAAACATCAGCTTTCTTGTATAATTGCTCCTGTGAATGTGAATGATTTACAAATAAAATCTGTTCATACCCATTTGGATAAACAAGGCCTTCTGTGTGTGTATGCCACACTCAATGTACAGTGCTGTGAAGATGATTTTGGATGTGCAGCACAGGCTCCTGTTTCTCCGCTTCTTGTGGTTAGCTCACAATGGCATGCAGTTCCAAGCTTGTTTTGTCCACATGAAATATTCAGTCAGCGTGTGCGACTCCGCTTTATTTGCTCCTGTAAATAAACCCACAGGGCAGCGCTCCATACATCACTGATTAGAGTGTATGTGTGATAAAAGTGCCTGGCTGTGATTTAACTCTATAGGATTTGGCTGGTTGAATGGATCTTGTCATGTAGCATAATGTTCATTCAGCAAGTGGAGAGGATGTAAATGTCTTCTGTGGTTCAGAGGCTCTGGGAAAAAAAAGGACAGAGAAACATAAGGTGTTGCATTTATGCTGTTTTTTTTCCACCTCAAAAAACGAGCACAAGTTTTATGTGTGCAGAATGTCTCTACATTTAAAAAGCACTATTGTCCAATTTATTTATTTATTTATTTATCTATTTATTTATTGCATAGCACATTTTTTTTAGAAAAGCAATGATTGACTTCAAGAGCACATAAACTCACAAATGGATGGGGGGATGCAAACTTTCAACTTGCTTTTCTTAGAAGATTTACACAGGTTACAATTAAGCACGAGAGAGAGTGTTGTTGTACAGAATATCAGAACGACTGTAATTGTTTTCTTTGAAATAAGTGTGCAGCCCGAGTACTGATGATATCACTGAATATATTCATTTACTTAACACTGGTGGAACTAAGCGCCCTGGGATCATTTCCGAGAACACTAGACCCCAAAATCTGTCTCATTTTGATCAGTAAGAACACAATTGTTTTGCGCTCAGAACCGCTCCCAAGTCTGCTGGAAATGGTAATCTCGGGATGGATACAATGTACTTGGGCATGGATTAAATCAGATATGGGGGCAATCATAAGTCTTCCCTGAAATCTTAGTTTGCATGTAGCTAAACTCATCCTCTAACCTACACAGTCATACCTGAAAAGCACACGAGAGCATCGCTCTTGACATTTTCCCCAAAATAAGGAAGTGGGAAGGGGGAGCAATTATTTCTGAGCAAAACACCCTAACTAACTATGACTGGTGGAACTAACATAAAGCTGGCAACCAGCTGTTAGCATAAGTAACAGGGGTAAAAGTAGTTTTAAATTCTTATCAGTACTATATAGGTTAAACCTCAAGGACAATAAGTTAATTTACATTCAGCACGACTGTATGGTTTATTCTCCTTACCTTTTGGCTAAACCGTAAGAATTTAAAACTATGTTAATTATACTAACTGTAATCCACCAGCTGTGGTTAGTTAGTTCGGCCAGGTGTGGAAGGATATGTGATGGCAAAGAAAATAAACAGTTAAAAACAATAAAAAAGCAATTCATCATCTGTTGATAATAAATCGTATTTGTGGAACTGTTGTATTAAAGGAATATCACACTTCAAGGTCATGCTGGTCACGCTAATGATGTATTTATTCCAATGTGTTTGGTTGACTAGTTGACTAGTTGATTTGGAAATGCCAATCAACCTACTGTTGGAGGAAACCAGAAAGATTCCAGAGGAAACCTACCAACCACACGGAGAACATTTTTCACAGATATTTCACAAACTTGTTTTAATCACACCAGTGCCCAAATAGTGCTCTGAATACAGGATAAAGTGGTATAGACGGTGAGTGAGTGAGTGAGTGAGTGAGAGAAGTTCCCCAATAGTGAAACATGCCATTCTTTAATAAACACCTCACAAGAATGGCCTTACAGAAATTAGTTTGGCATGACGGTAAGTGGATGAGTTAAAGTCTTTATGCTCAAAGAGAACATGGTGCAGAATGGTGTTTAAAAAGTATCTTCAGGTAGATAGCAGCTGTTTTGGGCTTTTTGGGTAAAATTACTTTTTTGAATCTACTGCAAAATATACTGTAGCAGTGAAGAAAACAGCCATGGTGATGTTAGGAAATTTGGGAAGGTTCTTGCAGCTGGATCAGCTGCCCTACTTCTGTGAAGAAGAAAAAAATCCAGCCTTGGATCAACGTGTCAGGTTAGTGAGTTTTCTTTCCATTTAAAAAAAAAAGTTTCCTGTTTAAATCAATCAGATATGCTGGCAAATTGTTTTTGAGCTGTTTGTAACATCATCGAGTTTGTCTAATGGACTTTAGTACAGTCACAAACAGTTTCCTTCTACTACCGAACTGGAAAGTAAATTGAATTTTTAAAAGCCCCAAACATTTTATTTAAGATTTAACCAAATTTACCTTGCTCAAATGTACTTTAATATGGAACCATTAGAATCTCAGAATAGCCACGCTGACATGTAGGATCAGATTGCGTCCGCTTTTTATATTGATCTCGACCACAAAATCAGATGCTTGATCAGCACTCCTATTTTGAGATTTAAGTAAATAATATCCTGGGTTTAAATAGATCATATTCAGGGTCAAAGATTGCAGAGGCTTCAGTCTTTCCCTTATCAAGTGCTTGTTCTTATCATGACCAATGGCGAGACTTTGTGTTTAAACAGGCAGGTTAAACAATAGCCTGTTTATTCCAAAATGAGTGCTGGAAAGCTCATAGTATACACCATACCCATGATTCTTTATTTAGTTCTAGCCAGTATTAGGTATAAGTTGACTTGACTGTATGCAATCAAAAATATATAACTGGGGAAGAAGCTAGAAAAATATTTTGTGAGAGGGGAATTATTATTATTATTATTATTTTTTATTTTTTTTTTTTTTTTTTTGCTCTAATGTTGGATTCTTGGAAGTAAACCTGCCTAATATTGCTTACTCACATGTCACAGGTGTCAACTAATTTCCTAATTTATTACACTAACTGTTGCATGTGTGGAAGTAGGTTGGTACAGTCTCTCCTCTAAGAAACATACAAGATTTTACTTTATATTTTCACTTATTTCCCTTTATGCATAGCAGCAAGATTCAGGGTTTAATCCCAACTTTAAATGAAAAGCTAATGTGCTATATTGGGTGTACAATTAATAAGTAGTACCCTTGATTAGGAGTTACAGAGGGATTTGGGATTCAGCCTCATGTAGTTAGATTGTAGCTACATTAGCCATGAACAGAACAACATGGACGTTTCAGGGTCAATTTGACTTAGAAGCAATTACTAAGGATCCAAATTGTTGTCTTCAAGCATCAAGTCTTTGTTAGTCTTCATAAATCTGTAATTCTTCATAATTCTCCATACACCTTGTTGATTGAACACAACACCTTGTTGATTAAATTTAAAAAGACTTTGAAGTTGATTGAAGACAAAGACTTACAAAGACTTCTGGAATGAAATCAAAGGGTTACAAAGACTTATTAATTGAAACTGAAGACTTGTTTAATGAAAATGATGGCGTACTATAACTTCTTGATTGAAGACTTAGGAAGACTTCCAAAGACTTTATAATTAAAGACAAAAACTTTCAAAGACTTTGTACATCTTAGAAAGTCTGTACAGACTGTACTGACCTATATTCACCCATGCTGCAGACTGATGATTAGTGCAATTAATGCCTGTTAGAACTTATAGGTAATCGTCCCAGTGATGTTATGCTCAATAACTAATATACAATATCCTACAACAGTGGTTCTTAACCCTGGTCCGGGAGGACACTGTGCCCTGCACATTTACTATAGTTTATGTTCAGCTCCCAGCACACCTGATTTAAGTAATTAGTTACTTCACAAGCCTTTCTGAACTGAAGTGGGTGTGAAAAAGCTGTGAAAACACTAAAATGTGCTGAATATCGTATTCAGTACCAGGTTTCTGGGCCTTTATGCGGCAGACTAACTAAGCTAGATCAAAAACAAAGTCACTGCTGTAAAAATGGCCTGATTCAGCCGTCGCCCCCTCATCCAGGCATACCAAGTACTTTTAGAGAGCATCCTCAAACATGGCATTACGGTCTGGTTTGAAAACACCGCCCAGGCAGAACAGAAGGCTCTCCAAAGAGTCATAAAGTTTGCAGATAGGATCATTGGTTTTGACCTCCCCTCCATGAACACTTTGTACACAGAACGCTGCAGGAAAAAAAGCAAAAAATATCCTAAGGGACACACACCACCCAGCTCCCTCTCTGCTCACGCACAAACTCACAACACACAACCTCAGACACTGCAGACCGGACAGTATAAGCATACACGAACCAACTTTCTATAAGAGTTTCCAGCCACAGTCAAACTGATGGCAAAAGAAACAAGAGAGTTAAAGAGGACGTCTGCCTCATTGCTGTTAGTATAGTAAAGTAAAGTGCAAAGCGCAATTTGAAAATGTAAAGTATTGTATTAGTTCGGTTTGGGGGGAACATGTTTAAAATATACCATACAGCACTAGATAATGTTATAGTGTGTTATAGTCTGATACCATAAATCCTTTTACTATGTATTCCTGTATTGTATGTTTTTTTTCTACTTTGTTATCTTTTTTTGTTTTTATCACAGACTCTTCTGCACAAAAATATCAATGGACTCATATTGTTAGTATGTGTACAAATGGCAAATAAAATCTCTTGAATCTTAGATCTATTACATTAGTACATTTCAATAGCCTGTAGGGAAATGACTGAAACATGAAATAAAACACAAAACAGTTATACTAATTGAGAGTAACATACAGTGTATAGAATTCCGGATTTAGTAAGTAAATGAGTGAGTGAGTGAGTGAGTAGATAGATAGATAGATAGATAGATAGATAGATAGATAGACAGACAGACAGACAGACAGACAGACAGAGTAGGAGGTTGTAGTCACTGCTGTGCAGGTGTGAATGTGTTACATTCACACCTGCATATAAGCATTTCACTGCATATCGTACTGTGTATGACTGTGTATGTGACAAATAAAATTTGAATTTGAATTTGAAATACATTAGTTTATTTGCAACTTTGGTGCGAGCAAAAATGGATACCCCACTTTTGACGAAAAAAGATCAGCGTGCAATGACATTTTTGTGGTCTGAGGGTGTACCTTGTACAACTGACAGAAGAGCGTACGCAGAGACGTTTGGATATCTGCAAACAAAATTCGGAGCGAAACTCTAAAGAATCTGAAAGTTTCTTAAAGAGAATCATTACTGCTGATGAGACATGAATTCATCATTATGAGCCTGAGAGTAAACGGCAGAGTAAGGAATGGAAACATTCTTAATCATCAAGCCACAAAAAGTTCAAAAGTCAGCCATTAGCTGGAAAAATGTATGCTTACAGTTCTCTGGGATTCTCAAGGGGTAGTATTGGAACATCAGCAAAAAGGTTCAAGAATCCCCTGTGCTCATTACAGTGAGAAACTTCAGATTTAATGCAGAGGACTGCTATCACGGTCATCGTGATCTTGCAGGATGATGCACGTCCGCACACACACTGTCGACACTCTGCAAAAACTTTATTTTGAGGCATTAAAGCATTAACCTAAGCTTGCTCCTTTGGACTTTCACCTGTTGGCTCCCCTGAAAGCATCCCTATAAGGATGAAGATTCACTACTGATGAAGAAGTGAAGACAGCGGTGCATTCATGACTTGCAGCCTAAAACATTTTTTAATGAGGGAATATGAAAGCTTGGTGACAGATAAACGAAGTGTATTAAATAGCGAGGAGATAATTTCGACAAATTACAGTATGTACTTGTTAAATAAAATAAATTCTGTAGGCAGAGTGCGGATAATTTTTGACTCACCCTTGTAGATAGATAGATAGATAGATACTTTATTGATCCTGAAGGAAATCAAAAAAGAGATTTAATACCTTTATTATATACGTTTTAAAAGAATATTAAGCTCTCAACAATGCTGTCATTACTATGATTCTCTGTGCAGGTTTTTGATTGTCTTTACAATAAATTCTGAATTTGAAATGCCAGGGGAAATAAAGCAGAATTCACTACTGATACAAATGCACTATTACTGCTATATTGTTTTCTTTACCATTAATGTGCCATCGCCTTTCTGTTGTCTCTGCTTATCTGGATTGACTTCGTGGCTCTGTTTACTGGTTTTGACTCATTGCCTGGCTCATTATCTGATTATATATTGACAACTTTTAATAATACTCCTCAGTGATCGTATCTAACCACACTCACGCATTTAGTCACTGTGCAAAAATCTGATCCTTGGTGTAAAGATTATTCTCTGAACAACGTCTGTACTTATCGGTTCTCGGAGAAATATTCCGCCTGCTGTTCTAGCCATGAATGAAGCCTTTTGAGACGGCTTATTCTTTTGGTTTGAAATTAACCTAATCAGTAAGCAGCTACATTTGCTGACTGTAATGTTCCCATGGAGAGGAAGCTCGATAAACTAATTAATAAGATGTTCAAGCCATATCAAACATTTCCAAGCAGGCAGAAGCTGTAACTGATACGATTGTGTTTGTGGGGCAATAATCAGCCGAGCGTTTCGCAATTAATTCAATGAGATTTCCACCAAAATGGAACATTTCAAATAAAGGTTGCATTAGGCGCTCCGCTGCGCACCATAGATTGCCATTTTGCCAGTGGAATGTGCGAGCGCTAAAGGCTGAATTCAGCTCCTGTTAGTGGCAGATCAATCGGGTGAGCATCGGGCGAAAAACATTCGGAACACAACCGCCGCGGCACTACAAGATCTTCCCCCTGAGAGGACGCAGGCAAGATAGAGATGGGGTAGGATTTATGGCCCTTGGCAGTAACTGCCATTTTGTATTCTAATGCTTGTAATGACAATTAATTTGATTGGACCGGTAGTGTGATTAAACACACTGTTGAGACACCACGTTTGATGGTAAATTTAAAGTTCCTCGGCGTGTGAGGTCGTGCGACGGATCGACTCTAAAATTGAATTCATACATATCATCATGTACAGGCAGTAGACAGCTTCAAACATGCTCCTTTAGGATAAAAACAAACACACACTGAGCAAAAGAGGAGTCTTTTCCTGGGTGCAGTGAGGTGGCGCAGCACCCTGTGTGTGTGTTTATTGAACAAAGCTTAGCTGGAGGCAGATGTCTGTGGGATTGCTGTGTCTCCTGCGTGGCACTTTGACGCACGGCGACTGCAGAGAAGCTCGGAGACGCACAGATGGTGGAAATCTGAGGCAGTTTGATCAGGCACCACGGCAGGTAGCAACGCTACAGGTGCTGCAAGCACATAGGGAGATATTTATCCCTAAATCTCTCTCTCTCTCCCTCTCTCCCTCTCTCTCTCGCTCAATTACTTGTTTTCTTTTTAACTCGCCTTGCTTGCCATGATTAAAGAAAGAAACAAAAGTTTCTTTATTCGCACTTTTGCTTACTTCCTCTCCTTCCATCTTCCCTCTCTTGCTTGTGAGACCCCAAAGTAGTCTTGCGTTCTGCTGTCGCTCCTCATCCAGGCTCCATTTCAAACCCACACCTGGAAAACAAACCCAACAGGGAAGCCTAAGTTAGGATTCCCGTGTCCCTATTTGTCTGTCATGCGAGGTCGTGAGAGTGTGACAGGCTCAGCCGGAGCGTGGCATCCTAGACATAGCCCAGCTGTCGGTGCATTAAAAATGTGAGTGAACAGCCAGCTCTCAGACACGAGCTTGATCGATGTAGATGGACAAGATTGTGATCGATCCGAGCCGTGCAACTTACATCCATTACGGAACTTGGAACTTGACTTGTAGATGACCTGAGGTGTCTCGAGCATGCACATTATCATCAAATAAAGTGGTGAGAACAAACAGCACTGAGAAGTCCTAAGCCCTTGAGTCCTTGGCTACTTGTGCGAAGGTGAAAGACAGCTCATATCATAACAGAACTGACTAAAAATTCTTCAGCATAGTTTCTTCTATGAGACTCGACGTCACTGTTATTCTGATAAAATGACAGGAAGAGCAAAATATATTAAAATGCATACATTTAGTACAATATACTGTATATACGGAACACAAGAGCTAATAGAACCGCACAACAACAGCAGAACAAGCATTTTATATCCATTTTCAGGACTTTTGTGTATTGTGGCCAAATATTAAGTTTTCTTAAAGGGGCAGTGTTCACTAAGCAACCCTGTCTTCTTCTCCTGTCTGCCATATCATAGCTGATCTTGCTCTCATTTATTAGCTCTATTAAGCAGCTCTGAGAACATTAAGACATTGAACACTCTCACTCAGCTTCTATACTGCTTTATCCGTTATTCAGCGTCGCGGAGGGTCTGGAGCCTATCCGAGGAGGCTTAGGGCACGAGGCAGGGTACACCCTCCCACAGAGACGGGAATCGAGCATGGCCAGGAATCGAACCCGTACCCTGGAGGTGCGAGGCGATAGTGCTAACCAATACACCACTTCACTTATTTTAAAACATAATATTTCTATTAAATCTGTGTCCAATTGTTATATTCAACCTCTATTTCTATATTTCTGTTTTTTTTTTTTTGACTCCTAAAACTTCATGAAAAATGGAACATCCAGGTATAAACAGGAGGTTTAATGATGAAAGGAAATGTTCCAATTTTTTCCATCAGTGCATATTATTTGTTAGTTGGACTTATTTCTCCTAATTTCACAGCAAACATGCCGCATCTCTCCCACACAAATGATTGAAAGGCTCTGATGCTCTAAGAAAAATTGAGAAATATCATCTTGCCTGCAGATGGCTGCACTGAGGGGTCATTTTATCCTACCATCAGACTCATTTCCTGAAATCCATTATATTCTTATTAAGAGTTAACTGGTGTAACGCAACCTGTACACAAGCAAATAAATCAGGTTTTATAGTGACATGGCATGTGTGAGAGGGGAAATGCCTGTCCTGATTTTCTTCACAGCTCCTTTTGAAACTGCGTGAGCGAATGGCTTGAGCTGTGCCTTTGGGCCAGGGCTTGGAGATAAAATTCTGCCTTTGATTTGGGCTGCGAACAGTGAGGGCACTGTACCTGTTTGATCCTGGTGGCTGCACAGTTTGAGATGAGGTCCTTCCCCTCCAGCTGACAGATTCTGTATCAAAGCAACCACGCAGGAGCCGAGGGTCTGTGGGTTGCTGGTGAAGCGGATGCTGTCTGCTCCGAACCTGCTGAGTGGCACTTGTCCAGGTATTAAATTGCCTTTAAGTCAGCAGGTGATTTTGTTGCACTGGTATATTTCACTAGAGCGACTTTGAAGCCACTGAATGTTTGAAATGGTTCCTAATGGAGCATTTCAGCATGCATTCAATTTTGTGATCTTTACACATGTGATGGTTAACAGTGTAATTAGAATATTGTGAACAGAGATGTTTAGCAACTTCTTCTTATTCCCCAAAGTGGACATTGGCATTGATATGGTGGAGGACATACAGTACAGTAGGCTTAAAAGGATGAACAGAATTTCCTACAGGTGAGGGGCCCGTTTTTTGTGATGCTACTGTATATGCCAGAAAACCAGTTTGCTTTAGCTAGATAAACATAATTGAATAGTTGTCTTAGATATTCTGTCTGAGATAACTCTCTGAAATACTCTCCTAAGACAACTGACATAACTGTCTAAAATATCTGAGATAATTATTTAATACCTGATATAGCTGTCAGGAGGTAGCTGTGACAACTCAGAAAACTGTCTGAGATTCCTGAGATAACTGTATATCTAAGCTTGCCTGAAATAACTGAGGTAGATTTGTCTGAAATGCCTAAAATAGCTACCAGACTGATACAGTATGAGAGAGATAACTGAGAGACAACTGAGTCCCATGTATCTCAGAGATATCTATGAGATACCTAATGGGTACAATGTAATGTATAATGTAAATGCTTGTTATGCTGACCTCTTCAGTGACCAACGACAAGAAAATTAGTCTGCACATGTTCAGTTCAGACACAACCGGCGTAGACACAACTGTGTAGTACACGTTCACTTATATCAATGGCTCTTATGAGTTATGGTGACAGTTGTGGATGAAGCAGCAACCTCAAAGAGACTTGCTGATGGTGCCAGACAGAGGAATGAAGGTTGGCCTTTCCCCGAGGTGGTGAATAAAGATATTCTTCCTGTCTATGCTTCACATAATCCGAGTCTTCAAAGATATGGCCCCAATAAAGACCACTCTTTTAGAAATACCATCAAGGCTTGGACAGCTCTTCATCATTCATGCCTTTTATTAGGCGACTCAGGGTCACAACAGTCTGTGTTTAGTGTTGAGGAAAGTCCAGATCTCTCGTAATGCTAGAGAAGAATATTAAGTGAGCATATAGACGAACGTTTGTCACTGAGATCTGCAATCATACAGTATTTAAATCTTCTCTAACACACCTGGCCTGGGCATTACAGCTTACGAAAAACACAGATGAATAAAGTTTTGTCAATGTCAATGTAAGTGCACTTTGACAAAAGCAAGAACAAAAGATGTTATATATATATATATATATATATATATATATATATATATATAAATGCATGCAGAATATATAAGAGAGTTCAACATTTTCAAGTAAAATCTGTTTAATAGAAAACACACAATAATCAATCTTACGGGGTAAAACTTGAATCAATATTAAATTAAACTAAATTACATTTTATTTGTATAGCACTTTTAACAATTGTCATTGTCGCAAAGCAGCTTTACACAATCCAAAAAAATAATAGACTGAATATACCCTAATTATATAGTTGCATTTAACACATTTGGCGTTTCCACCTGTTTGAATGCTTTGGGTTAGAGATTTCTGATGCTTCAAAAGCATTATAATCCTATTCGGATGGAAGTATAAATCATATTTTTGTTCTTTCATTCATCTTTAGGTATTTTCTTTACCTTGGTTATGGTCATGACAGATCCGGAGCCTGCATCAGGAATACTGGGCAGGTGACTCAAATCAACTCACCCACCAACAGATCCTGCAGCCTTAGAAGAAGAGTTAGCAATTTCTGTAGTTTTCTGTGGTCTTGGTGTTATTTCTATTGTGTCCATGTCTAAAGTTATCAAGGACTGTATAATTCTGATTACCTGGCTCAGGTAAAATAACAGCTGGAACAGAGCAACCTTGGGCACAATAATCAACTTGGACACAACCAGAGGGTTTTGTTTCAACATCACAATTTGCCTTTGAATTCAAAAAGAATGAAAACGCGCACAAAGACAAAAGCGTGCATTGGACGTTTGAGTAAAAAGTAAACAATAGACAGTGCGGTTCTGCGGCTGCCTACGGGACCTTCTGTGGTGGTAAACAAAGCATTGTAGATTTTTTTTATTGTTATTAATTTCTCTGAGTGCCTAGGAAACAAAGCCGAACAGCAGGTTGCTGCGGATTCAGATATTCATTAATATGCGCATATGGAAAAACATCAAGTCAAGGCAGGCACTGAAAAGGTCCTCAAGTCCTTGAGGGTGTGTGAGTTCAACAAACAAACATTTGGGACAGAGCACTGCCCTGGACTCGATGAACTCAATTACTCATCACTCGAATTCTTGTAAGGATGTGTCGCTTTGACCAGTTGAATCTTGCAGTTGTTGCTGTTGTTGCTGGAATCGTTTTGGAGATGAATTTAGTTTACAGTCATTTTTTATCAGACTCTGCATGACACTGGGTAATTATGGATTAAATTAATTAACCAATCACACTCAGTTTAATCAGCTATTTTACAGTTTATGTTCTACTTAAGTTGCGTTAATGCTCCTGAATGACAAGTTCATTTAATTATAAAAGGCAATTTTATGCACATTGAAATCCCCCCCCACCCCCACCCCAACTTTGGCTTTCATGTAATTGCACCTGCCAGAGGTTCCGCTATACCATGTTCTCAAATCAGAAGGTATGAATTCATTTTTTATAACAGCACCTCTAACAGTAATTCCTGCTGTAACGTAAAATGACAGGTTTGGATTAAAGGTGCCAGTAGTAATAAATTATTGTTTCTATCATAACAGCTTATACACAGGAATTATTCCCTTGTCTGCTGATTGGCAAGTCCTGTCAACTGTTATAATAGAAAAAAATGACTTTGAAATCATGTTATTAAAAAAGACAAACAAAAAAATTATTGATATGATGAAGCTTTCAGGAGAAGTTTACAGAAGGAGTCTCCAGTATTAGCGTTTTGTAACAGTTATGCAGAGATAGGTTGAGGTTTGCATTTTCCCTGTAACATGACAAGCCACTTTGTTTGGGAGAAGGCCAATTACACATTCCAGGATGTGCTGTTTTAGGAAGATCTGTCTTAGTCATCTCTGAACTGGTAAGAGTAAACCCATTTCCCATCAGGCTACAGATCATCACACCACATTGGCATGGATTACTTTCTTAAAATTCAGTCACTGCCTTAATTACTGCCCTGGACAAAATCTAACTGGGCATTTTAAGTCTGCATCAGTGTGAGATATGTGCCATATGGAGTTGTGAGGAGTAAGCAGATGACAGGCATGGGTACCATTTTCAACCATTAAAATAAGAAATGGGACAGATTTCAGGACCACAATACTCACAGTGTTCCATTAAACATGGGTTCCAGTCTGGATCAACAGGAAATGGAAATCATGCAGATGTAACGTTAATTCAGATGCAGATTCTGATCCTTACTACATCACATGATGCAGACACTTTAATAGGGATGTCGTGATACAGATACGAGTACCAGTTATCAACCCAATAGAGCATTCATCTAGCTGTAAAATTCTTTCACTACTACCGCATTGATATGATGTTCTGCGTGGGGTCTTCAAGTCAAACCAAGACTTTTAATTGTACAGAGCAACAGAACACAGTTATGAGAGTAAAAACTCTCTTTATTTCTCTATATAATCCCCTGCTACACTAATGCACTTATCCCAGCGTTTCACTAGTGCTTGGATACCATCTAGGTAGAAAGTTTTCTAAGTACACCGGAGCCATGATCAAACTGGATGCTTCATGTATAAAATGCTGGCCTCCCAGGAACTTCTTTAATGGCCCAAACAAACATGTGGTAATGCTTGAGATGAGGTCAGGACTGCGGAGGGGATGTGGTTTGAAGTTTTTTGTAAATGTCAATCAATTTACTCAGTCATTCATATGAAATTTTACAAGTTATATGAATATTAAATGTATAATAATGATAATGTAATAAAAAATGGCGGAGACCCAAAGCGTTTTTTCGGCATTTTGGACATTCGCCGAGATTCAGCAGAAATTGGAAAGTGCTTTAAGAAAAAAAAAGTGTATGAGGAAATAAGAGAAGAACTAATAGTTGCAGACTTCACACGAACAACCGACCAAATAGTGTATAAGCTAAAAAACCTGAAGAAAGACTTTCAGCGGTTATAACACGTCGAATAAACTGCTTTTGGATACTAAAATACATTTTCATACTAGTTTGGGGAATAACCAGTAAACTGACTTCGGCCATGGTGGGTTCTGTTTAGTGGGCGTGGCCTGTGACGTATTACCATGCAGCTCCCGTTGAGCTCCTGTTTAGAGTAAATGCGGGCCGGTTCTCGATGGTTCCCAGTCCAGCACCGGCCAAGCACCAGAACTGGCACCAGCACCAGTGTAGTGAAAATGAGGTATTGGTGGTTGTGAGGTTTGAACCTGGGATCTTCCGAACTGTATGCCAATGCCTTAACCACTGAGCTACCCCTGGCCCAGGCACTTTTGGGGCCTCCAAGTGGCACAGTGGTAAAGCGTTCGCCCTGACATCCGGCGATCGCAGGTACGAACCCCAGGTGATGCTGTTTTCCTCCCACAGCTAGAGGTCTAGAGAGAGCTGATTGGCCAAGCTCTATTAGGGGGGAGGGATGAGAGTTACTTAGTGCTCCCACATTAATCACGGCTCTTCAGCTAATCAGGGGCATCTGTGACCTGGCGCATGCGGAAGGAGTGGCTAGCGCTTTCCTCTGAAGTGTGTTACTCTGCCCCTAATGGTGCGTGAGCAAACTTTTAAAAAATTTTTTATTGTACTTTTTTTTTTTTAATGCATGGATATTAATCTGTTAGGTGCTTGAGCATGCAGTTCGAAAAGATGCAGTCGGCTGACGTCACGCGGTTCGGAGGAAACACGGAATAGTCTTCGCCCGCCTGACTGAGTGGTAGTAGTAGCCTTAATGTGGGAGCCCCCTAGTGACGGGGAGGAATTGGCTACGACTAATATTGGGGAGAAAATTTGAAAAAAAAAAACAACTACTTTTTGTTTCTGCTCACTGAATCAAGTCATTGGGAATGCACCAGCAATACATTTCTTTCTGTAATACCTAAAGCTTGCTATCATGCCCAGGCAGCAATGCATGCACATTTCCACAACCTAAAACATGCAGATGCAGGCTAAAAGAAAGAAAAAAAAGAAAGAAAGGTAGTAAGAAAGAAAGAAAACACAATTTTATCATCTTTCCCATTCCAATCTATCATACTTGGAGTCAAATGATCTGTTATGTAAGTTTAATATTTCTGTGCACACGAATGAGCATCCCAACTCCTCATTTTTTAATAAATGAGTCAAATGATGCCAAGAGAACACGATGTCACCTTCATGGCAGTGTGCACAGTCAGCCTGAGGCGAGTCTTTGCCCTCGGAGACCCGTAGTTCTGAGAATTACTTCATTTCCCAGCATGCTTCTCCGTGCAGCCCACCCTGTGAACTCCTGTTGCTCGGGGGCATTTGCGGAGGGTTTGGCTGAGACTCCAGCCACCTTGACTTACGTCCTCAGCCTTTTCCGGTGCTTTATTAGCACTTTTACATAGAAAAGAAGTCAGGATGAGAGGACGTTAACGGCAATTAAAATGAAAACAAAAACATTATTTTATTTATTAAGGTGCAACTTTTCAAAATCGCTCAATTGTTCAATAGATCAATTGTTTTACAAATAAGTGCTTTAACAGCTGAAGTATTTTCAAGCTTAAAGGAATTGTCATGCCATATGGTAAAATAATACAATAACGATTTGTCATTTGCAAATGAGCTGACTCTTAGTTTTTCAGGTTAACTGGCTTACATCTCTAAGGAGATTTTTTTCCCTATAAGGATGCATTTAGGATTCTTAGAGTTGGTTATCATATACTGTATAGTATGACCATGATGCAAATGTTTCTTATCAACTATATACAGTAGTTATGATTTATAGCCAGTGGTAGCGGAATTATAACAAGAGTGTTGTGAAATCTTCTAAAGGTCGTTACACACCAGGAAAGACAAAAAATAAACCAACAAGCAAAAATTTTAGAGGTGAATTAAAAGCACAATAGACATTCACGGTGGGCCTGGAGTTTATCCCAGGAGACAGGACACGAGGCAGGGTACACCCTGGACAGGGTGGCGTGCCAATCCACTGCAGGGCACACACACACACACACACACACACACACACTATGGGCCATTTGGCATGCCAATTAACCTAATCTACATGTATTTGGACTGTGGGAGGAAACCAGACGACCCGGAGGAAACCCAACATGAAAACTCAGTCCCAACACACAGGCCCAAGGTGGAAATTAAATCCCAAACCCTGAAGTTACAAGTTGACATTTTTCTGCTAAAAAGAAAGTAAATAAGAAATTTTTGGAAGCAATCGATATGAAGAAGAGAACATGGAGAATGTCACCAGTTGGTTCATGAGTTGAAACCGTGATCACTTTTGGAACTACTTTAGGACCTCCATCCATGGGACAGTTTAAGGAGTTGTTGGTGCGTCTGACAATGCACTCGAAGAAGCACAAGAGCAATTTAAGTTAGCCAGTCGATCTGGAACAGCGCCTGGCTGTGTGTCTGGGGCAAAATATTATCTATATACTATTTAAATAAATAAGAGAGTTCTCAGGTAGCCTGTGCACAGAAACAAAATGTTGACTGGCATTCCAATAAGCTGTACTGTGGTTGGTCAGAGGCATTCCTGTCCCCAGTGAAAAGTTGATTTTAAAAAGAAAATAGCGTTTTATCCAGCAAAAGATGGAAAATCTACTGGGGATCTGGAAGTTGAGTCATGTCAACTGGACTTCTTTATTGTTCAGTCTAAGTTTAGTTAGAAAGTTAGAATGAAGAATCAAGAACAAGATGTCTACTGAACAAGAAGAAAGTCCAGTTGATATGACACAACTTCCAGATAACCTCACCTGGATAACTGAGAATCGTCACAGGCATTCTATTGGAAAGTTATAGGTACGACAAAAATTATTGACATCCAAAAGGGGGAAAAAATTCAGCTCACCACACCATCCCGTCAAGTTTTATGCCCTGCTTACAGTAAGTACTTTATTATTCAGCTTAGATTAAAGATTTAATACAGAATATTCAAGGCTATATTCAAAAAGGCCCTGGTGTTGTTTAAGGACGCAGTGTATGTGTAAGTGTTCTGTTCGTCCCTGTCTGTGGAGCGAGGTCATTCTACAGAGATCATGTGTCGGTTAATGTAAATTTGTCTCTCTCACTCTCTCTCTCTCTCGTTCCCTCACTTTTATGCTGCAGAGAGATCAGGGGCGAGAAAGAAAGTCACTCAAAGGCAGTGTATGATTACAGCAATCCAATAAAAGCGCTCATTGCTGCGCTCGCTAGGAAACGTGTAGAGCGCATGGCACATTACAGAAAAAGCAGGATGCTAATGCCTGAAGCTCCAGATATAGTATACACAATCGCTCTGCCAACAGCTCGGAACTGCTCAGGCAGAAGATAGAGGAAGTGTTAAAACCATCTAAATCCACTCTAATGTCTACCAATAAACACCCTTATTAGACCTGCTCACAGCATGTTCAGACTCACACTGTACAGAATTCAGAATCCGAATGAAACAAATGCTCTTTTTATCCAATCATGTTTGTTTTACGTGCATTCAAGCCCTAGAGTGTATCTGTATAGCACGTCATGAGAGTGCTTGTGCGACAAGAAGGTTAAAGCGAAGGTCATTCTGATCACAGGGAGTGACTGAGTGAGGAGGGGAAATGAGATGAGGAGTGTTCAATTACAAGCACGATCCCGCAGGAGCAGCCCAAGGAAAGAGATGATGATAGAGATCACCACCTTGATCGTCAAGCTCTGTGAAATCAATTTAGTCGACTCTCGCGCTTTATACATCATGTATTTTTAACAGTGTCATTTACAATGCCCTCTCCCTGTAATATTAAATGATGTTATCGCGCGGCCTTGACTCGAATATATCAGATCTATCAGATATTCGAGATTCATTTATCACGACGAACATATCGAAGAAATGGAGAAAAATATCCATCAGTCGATCATCAGTTATGTTCCTGGCAGCTCCTGGAGTTCGTTGATGTCACCGGAAAAGCCTGAGTGACGTCGAACACCTTCGTGCATTTCTCATCCAGCCGAAGCTGCGCAGTGAATATCTCAAAGCTACATGCCAGCAAGAGGTCAGCATTATTAAAGAGATGGAGGCGGAGACAAGACAGCGCGGCCCCGACTCCAGAGAAGGTCCTGTTCCTGCCTGGCAAGACGCCCTTTGTCACTTAACACCAGCCATGTCATGTCAGCTACAGTTTGTGTGATGCTTTCACCTCCAGTCGAGATATGAACCCTGACAGCCGTTTGACAAGTGCGACCAGAGTACAAGCCTCAGAGGGGAAAGAAAGAGCAAGCGAAGGAGACAGACAGACGGAGAGACTGAGAAGGACAGAGAATAAGATGAGCTCTAGCATCACTCACCTTGCTTTTTCTCCTGTTTGGAGTGCGCTGACACGTAGTCGGTCGTAAGCGGTAAATCGATGATGTGAAGATTATCAAGATGTTGTTGCTAGAGAGTGCATTATGTGGTTCAGGCTCGCTGATGTCTTGTGCGTTGAGTAAAAAGACTTCAGATCGTCTGATGGATGATGCAAGTCGAGGAGTGTGAAAGGGAGCATGGGGAGCCGGGGGCAAAGATCTCCTCACAGGCAGTGATCACAAAACTGTGAGTCAGCGAGGCGCTGAACGAAACAACAGAAAAGTTTACAGTATAAAGTTGAACAGGAGCCTTAACAGAAGTTCTCGCTTCGTTGTTTCTTTATTCTCTCCTTGTGGTGGTGCGACACTGAAAGAGGGGAAGCCAGGCATATAACCAGAACGAAATGCACTCAGGATAAACCTGTGGGCATGATTAGCAAGTTAAAAACAGACTCATCACCCATACCTGTGAGGAAAAAATGTACAAAGCTTAGAAACACATGCCAATATTGTGAATCGCAGTTTTCCGCTTGCAGTCTGTTTAGAAACTTACAGAATTATATCTGGCCTAGAGGCAATTTTAAACACTAAAACTGCTTGGTAAATGGATAAGTCATCTCAGATCACAGTCATAATATCATATAGATTTTTGTTCAGTTATCAACAGCTTGGAGATCCAGCTTCAAGGCAAATCACACTATATTAAAGCACTTGCTCGTGCAATATGTTCGCGTTTCTATAGAAACAACTTTAAATTTTCAAGGATACGATTCTGATTTACATGGACAGTGGATGCGCAGGACAAAAAACTAGGTTCTTATTTTTTTTAGGTTCTTTGTAGCTTAACAAGCTTCATCTTGGCCTATTAACTCCAAAATAAGGAATAAAACATTTTTATACAACATGCAAACTGCATAACGTCTGGTGTCACAGGAGGGATCTCGGACATTTTCTTTTCACTTACCAATTTAACGGTTTCAATTTTATTTATTTTTTTAGGTAAAGGATTCATTTTGTAGCATGCATTGGCTGACAAAGCAATATACTGCATTGCCATTTATTAGCTTCAAATGCTTTTTCATGTACTGGGCCACAAGCTTATTGCAGAAGGAATGGGAACTTCTACCATCAACAGTCTGAGCATTTCAAGAATTTATTTCAGTTCAGAGAAAAAAAATCATTCGGTCAACATATTCCAACATCACATAATCAATGTTGGTCCAGCATCATTTCATTAAAGTCATTCTAACTTTGAAAAACAAACCAACATTGTCCCAATATCATCTAAACGCTGCCAAAATGACATTGCTAACATTTGGACGAACAAAAGTTTCTACTGAGTAAATAATAAAAACCTTCATTAGGTCAAAGAATATAATGCTTCTGAATATGTTGTTATTAGAAAATAATATTTTACCAGTTCATGACAAAGGACATAATATACTTACCGGCAGTACGGTGGCTTAGTAGTTAGCAATGTCGCTTTGCATCTCCAGTATCTGGGTTCAATTCCCGCCTCGGGTCTGCGTGCATGGAGTTTGCATATTCTGTTTGCATGCTAATTGGCCTTCCCAAATTGTCTGTAGTATGTGCGTGCAGGATCAAGCAGTATAGACAGTGAGTGAATATTTTTACCCTCTATAAAACTATTATTAGGGCAGGGGGTTAGGGCTAAAATTTGTCACAGATATTATTTTAAATATACAGTAGTCACATTTATCTAATATTTCTCATTATGCTCTTACATAGCAAGGTGATTGTATTATTATAGAATAAAATTACTAAGGCTGTTTTAAGACTTTTTTATTTAATGGTATATTTATTTTCGCAGGTGATTTTCTTCTTAAGCTTATTTTTTAGAAATCATTTGGATAGAGTAAGGCGGTTAGAATACAAGATTTAAAATTAATAAAAATGCAGAAAATTTAAAAGGAAATGGTTATAATTAAGATTTTTGTTCTGCAACACGTTTACAAACATTTAGCAAAAGGCGTAAGTGTGGTGCGGAAAAAACATGGTCTACAGGTATTTTGCTGCCTGGAAGAAATGAATCAAAAGCAAATCATCATAAAAAGAAATTTTTCTTTATTCTCATTAAATATCCCCTAATGGTGTCTTTAATAATCTCCAGGTTATCTCTCCAAGGTCATGTGCACGAACTGAGCAAAAGAGCGAGACATATCAGCTGGAGGTTCTTTAACCAAGAGGATTTTCAAACGGCAGAACTGGTGACAGCTGATATTTATAATGTGACTTTTCTCTTCTGCGAGTGTCTACAGATTGTGTGAACGGTTCTGAAACAGATTTGTCAGGGGTTTATGCTGATGAACGTATTGTGAAAGCGTTTTTTCTTTTTTTCTTCAATATAAAAATGGTGTGTTGTCACACCTGGGAACAAGACGGTTTCACAGATTTAATTGATATTGCTCACTGAGGACGATAATGTGATTCTGTTTCTGAGTTACATTATAATCCGCTGCTTTGGCAGTGAAAATGAGCTTCTTTTTCGTTTAAAGGTTATATCCACTCAGGATTTTGAGAGTATATTTGAAACTGCATGCTTGTGTGCATGCACACGAATTGGTGGATTGCAAATGAAGGTTGAAAAAAAATAGAGGTTGGGGTTTAGGACACGGATGTGGTGTAAGGACATTCTCAAACATCCTGAACAGAGAATCAGCACATCTTTTAGGGTTCATTGGGATCAAAAATCAAATGAAGATAGAAAGATTTTTCTGCAATCTGTAATTCGTAAAGGTAGACTTAAGGTATACTACGTACATCAATTCTGGTAGCCGTGCCTTTTTTTGTTAGCTAGACAACAAACCAGCGCTACTTTCTTTCCCTATATAATCCCTGCCACACTAATGCACTTATCCCAGTGTCTTACAACTTTTCAGACTGCCTGTTTAATTTCCGAAACACTGGCCTCCCAGGAACTTCTTTAATGGCCCAAACATGTGTAAATAGCTTGGAGTGAGGTCAGGACTGTACAGGAGGTAGCAATAAATTCCACCCGAGTTCCTGTAATGTGAAAGTGGTGCTGGTGAATGATTATGTGTACAGTTCCCACAGACAGACGCGTCTCTTCCACAAGTTACCCATCGATTTCCAAGAATCAATCATTCCACTTGCTGAATGTTCACAGAAAGACTGCAGCGGGCTCTGAGCCACCTCGGCAAAGACCCTTCATGGACATACAGCCTTCTTAAAAAGACTCATCACCATACTTTGTCTTTTATTAATGTCAATCAGTCTTATGCATTCGTTCACAAATACTGTCTGACCTTAAACACGCAATGCCACCATAATCTTTTGATTCAACTGTGAACAATCCTAACACAACTATGGCTTCATTTCAAGTAAATTAGGTGTGTGTTCATGTGGTCAGGAGTGTATACTGTAGTTGCCTTTTCATTTTTTCTCACCTAAATGAATTCAGGCCTCAGGGCATTCAGATATAGCGAAGCATTTCCATGAGCTGTTCTTATGATTCAGACCAGGCTTTACCATCAAGAAAGTCTCCTTTGCTCCAAGAAAGTCATTATTTTATCTAAATGTATTCATGGTTTGATCGCAATCAGTGATCAATATCCATTTAGGCACTGTGGCATTGATTTCCATAATGTGCAAAACCCACAAAAAAAATCACTGGCATTGTTTTTCTTGAAGCATGATCTAATTGTGGAAAAGTCAGCCTTGCACACACACACACACACACAGACACACACACACACACACACACACCCACACACACACACACACACACATACACACGCATGCACACATGAATGCACATACAGAGAACAGGGTGAAGCTTCTATTAATCTAACATGCATCATGGGTACATTAAAAATAGTCAAGGGAATTGAAAAAAGTGATGTAATGAAACAGGAAATAGAAAATGATAATAAAAGAGAGTGGCAGTAATAAAGCACTGAGAGCAAACAGTAGCAGTTGCCACCTACCAGCCCCTGTTATTGGTGTTGATTTAAAAGATAAGAAACTACAAAGGAACACCAGTATCAGTCATACTGTATGACTCTCAGAGAATTACAGCCAGTAAACACTGGGTAGATGCATTCCACAACCATCGTCTACTTCTACCTGTTCACCATCCTGTAACGGAATGACATTCCTCAATAGCCTTCCAGTGCTGTGGACTTCTCCATTCTGATTGGTCAGAAAGTATTAATAATTTTTTGCCAAAAGCACCTCTAAGAGTATTCCCAGCTGTAACTTAAACCACAGGTTTATACTGTAGTAGTGCATATTTTCTAATATACGGTACTATAGTTTCCATAGTAACACCTACAGTAACTCTCTATACTGGCAACTGTAATGCGGCCAACTTTATATGCAACATACATAAAATCTAAAAAGGAGTAAGTATGAGAGAGTATTTATGTTTTAGTTTCAATTTATAAATCTATAATTTGTCCTGATATATTTCAGTGTTGTAGTGTTGATTTAATTTGGCAAATGAAATATATTAATCTTAGCACAACAAGTACAACAAGCTAACTTTAACACCAATGATAATTACTCATGAGTTAATCAATGATGCTGAAGACACTTTACAAATGGATATTCTCAAGCTACTGTATTAGTAATGTACACATTCGTTAAATTCATGTTGTTGTCCTGTTGAGAGTAGTGACGAAAACTATTCGTTGATGACCTCTTTTCCCGCAACTAAGATGATGAGACGTCACATACATAAATGAAAAGTGACGGTGACGAAATCAGCATGCAATATTGTTGTTGGAAAAAGATTTTTTAAATGTGGTTTAAAAATAAAAACTAACAAAACATATGTCTTTAATTTCACCTACATATAAATTTCCTCACAATCAGCTGTGATACGGTGTTTATTCATTATGGCACGAGCAGAGGTGTTTCCCGGGTCACGGTGGTCGCGGCGTATCAGTAGTTTGGCGGATGTTACAAGTTCAGTCATTTTCAACTCTTCGTCATCACAGCAGTATTACTCGGGCCAAAGAGAAGAGCCGATATTTGGGCCCTTTTACATCATATTGAACTGAGGAGAAAAAAAGCAGATGTGTAGTGATATCAGAGGGGAAACAGTGTGGGCACACAGTCACTGGGAGATACAACAAACCTGAAGAGACGCATCAAAGCATGCCATAAAAAACACCCAGTTTTACAGCCTCTTTATGGTAATTGTGTTACCACATGTTAACATAATTATGGTGTGATGTATTGTATTTTATTTTATTTTATAGTTAAACCGTTGCCAAACCTATAAGCTAATAGGTTAGCAAATGATTGTGACCAATAGGAGCTATCCCTACAACAGTGTGTAAAATCAAAAATTTTTAAGTTTATTTGTCCATACTGCTCCTATTGTTTTAAAGTTGGAAAAAAATATGCACATACAGCAGTTGTTGTAATCAGCTGAAGATACTAGATGAAAAGATACATTTTAAATGGTAAGATAATTATTTTGTGAAAAATCTTTGGAAATTGTTTTGGCTAGAATAAATCGACTGTAGGGTTAATTAATAATTATGATAATTATTATTGCTAAAATATTATGTTTTCATTGACTAAAGCTAGACTAAAATAATTAAAGGTTCCTCTAACTAAAACTAGACTCAAATGTCCAGACTTTAAGTCGACTAAAACTTGACTAAAATTTAAAATACTTGACAAAATTAACACTAGTCGGGAGCTGAGATTGGTTATTTATACCTCACACTAAGGTTAATACAGTTAACCGTAGTTGTGTATCAACAGTGTCGCCGCTTGACTCCTACAGCCGCGCTGGTAAGCGGTCTAATTACCCTAAACAGAGGGATGTCTGTGTGCACCATTCAAACGAAAATATAAAAACATACAGAAAAGCACATTTGTCTTTAAAAAAGCTAATTAAATCCTACTATGAAAAATTCTAAAGTTGTCATTTTTAAGGTTTCCGTCACAAGAAAGTCTTTGGGATTGGGATTGTTTACTGTATATTGTGGCAACATGAAAACGTGCATTTCTTTTTGTCATATTACCTTAAAAAAGAGAAAGAAAGAGAAATGACTGTTTACCTGCTAAATGCTAACATGAACAGCAATAAATGTAACCATAAATGGGTTACAAAGTATGATGTCATTATTCAAGGAAAATCGTAAGAGTTTGCACATTGATCTGATATATACAGTATAAAGAACAAAACACTTCAATACCAGCTGTTATTGGATATAATCCACTTCATGGTGGTAACAGTAACTCTGCTTCCAGTCGGACCACATTAGTTTTGGTCTCACATAGGGCAGATCAACCTTGTTTTTCAGCTTCGAGTTTAAAATGTAATACAGAGAGGTTTAAATGTAATACAGGTCCGAGTCGTGTAACGGAATGACATCGTTGACCTTAGGAAGATTAAAGACATATCAAACTACTGTAGGCAGGTCTTGTGGTCAATCTGTGTACTATCAGCATTGTGCTTTATAAGCTAATAGCATTAGGATCAAGCTAAGACATGATGAGCAGACAGAAGACAGAAGCTTGAATTCCTCCAGGAGGCTGATTGACAGGCACTCTGTCCTACAGAGCAGGCTGGAGGCGCTGACCCGACTCTGCAGATTTCTGCCTTCTGAGTGACACACCGCTGCTGATAGACAGGGAGAGGATCACAGGATCAAAGGCAGTGATGGATGAAAGAGAGATAGATGGCATGGAGAAGAGAGAGTGGGAGAGAAAAGACAGAGAGAGAGGCAGAATAGTCAAAGTTAGTTACTAAGGAATGGCTAAGCATGTGATAGATGCAAAAGTTTTACTTATTGTGACTTGTAACAACTTGTATTTAGTCTTGTAATTTTACTTCTTTCCAAAAGCTTTCAAGTTTAAATATAGTTTAAAAATGAGGGATGTTCAAGTCAAACCAGGACTTTTGATTGTACAGAAAAACAGAATATACAGTACATATGAGAGTAAAATATCCCTTTATCTCTCTAAATAATCTCCTGCTACACTAATGCACTTATCCCAGTGTTTCACTATTGCTTGAATACCATCAAGGTAGAAAGAAAACCGGAGCCTTGATCAGACTGCCTGCTTTACGTCTAAGACACTAACCTCCCAGAAACTCTTTTTATAGATCAAACAATGGAAAATGTCTTAGAGTGAGGTCAGGTCTGTACATGAGACGTGGCGAGTTCCTGTAATATGCAAGTGATTTTTCGGGAACGATTGTGTTGTTTCCACAGACAAGAAGTTATCTGTCAATTTCCAAGGATCAGCCAAGTTTCTCTAATATCCAAGTGGTGTCCATGAATGACTGTGTGTACAGCACACACACAACAAGTTATCCATCGAGTTCCAAGGACCAAGTGTTCCACTTACTGAATGTTCACCGGAAAGTCATTCACAGGTGTAAGTCCTTCTTAAAAACTTTCAATGTTTTTACTTTGGCTACTCATCATTGTCTCATCATTGTACTGTACTTAAAGTCAATTTTACACCTTCATTCATGGAAAATTTCATTACAAGTCCTGGTTTGATTGAAAATAATTATACAGTAAGAAACAGCTAAGAAAGTTGCTCATATTCACGGTACTGTAATCTCTTTTTTTGCCTAGCTAAAGAATCTTTTTGCAGGATGGAAGCCCCAAGTCAAATCCAAGGATATTCATTTGTGCATCCTGTCTATTTTTTCCTTCTGTATCCACAAGGGTAAGCTTCATAAAAATTACATAATCACAAAAAAATCATCTTTTTTATTTATCCATGTTTTAATTACAGCTGCCCAACTTTACATGCTGCAGTCCCCTGTGTTTAAGCTGTATACACTATTAGTTTGAAAAATGAAGCATACTGTATTATAATGCAGGTAGTGTATATGGGACTGTGTGCACCCTATCATACAAGGTGCCATTAGTTCAGTCCAAGACAACATCAATGTCCTGCTATCTACATAAGAACAATCATCAAATGTCTATTAGGCCATATACTGTATTAGGTCCAAGGGTTATTCAGTTGAACTAATCATAAGGTGGTGCCTGGCACAGGCTTATTGCTGGTAATAGGAAGAATATAGTCAGTCTTTATAGTAGCAATCAAAACAGAGGCGGTACACCATACAATGATCTGTAAACAGGCAAGAGTGAGAACCAAAAATCGTAAAAATATGAAAAAATTAAAAAGCAAAGATCAGGGTAGAAATACCCACTAATTTAAGATGTGAAACAAAACAGGTGACACATTGGGCTAAACAACCAATATAATGTAGGGCTGGAAATAAACCCATAACCTAAAGTAAATCACTCACATAAAGAAACATGAATATAAGGTAAGACATGCACTAGGAAGATAAATTCATGACAATGTGTCTTAGAGGAAGCATATTAACCTTAAAATAAACTGTCATACAACATACAAGACAAACAGAGTGATTTGCACAAGGTGAAATAATAACACCAGAAGGCATACAGTACAGTATAGCCAAGAAGATGGCTCTGTGAATAAAATGAGTTTAAAAATCCTCATCTTGTACAGACATTTACATCATGCCTGTGAGTCTTATGTAACTCTGACATCACAGGGCAGGAATGGGGTTGTAAAGTGTGCTAAGCTGCGATGTGCCCGGGCCACACACTGATGCACATAATTTGAGCCGGCCAGGTTTAATACAGCTCAGCACGGCAAGGTGCCCCAGGGCTGCAGCATGAGATAATAATAAGATCCATCGCTGTTTAAAGACACTTCTGGGCCGAGGGCATCGTTTGCTGAAATTAAGCAAATTAGCCAAAGGTGAGACTTAATGGTCTTTTGTTTTTTTTTTCCCTGTTTCTTCTTGGCAGCGGCAGTACGCTGAGCTTGGACTACATTAGGCAGTGCGGGAAATGTTGACTCTGCTGGGGGTGAGGGAGGGTAACTGAGGTGAGTGAGCCAGAGAAATACTGTAGGAAAGAGAGAGAGAGAGAGAGAGAGAGATGGTGGGAACTGGAGAGCTCTGTAATGAGAGGAAAGCCTCCTCAGCATGCTGTGTTTGCCCAGAGCCATGGAGTTAATCGTGTCTGGAGCGCCCGCCGCCATGATAGATGCCTCCCTGCACGTCCCACTGAGAGCAAATACTAAAATTCTGCTGTTTTCTCTGTTACACACACACACATATATTTTACACACACCACTCTACACTTTGTTCACTTTCTTGCCTTTATTTAACACACATCCACTTGCTTTCGTATTCCCCATCGCCCACTACAACCTCCTCTCTCTCCACCTCGCTCTGTAAGTTAACATCTAATGCTATTTGATTTTAGCCATATGGGGTTCCTGGATGTCCATTTGCAGCCACCACAGTGCCTCATTACAAATATCTGTACTTACACAGCTTTCTAGTATGGATATTTTAAAGTTGCACCTTAGAGCTGTTTTATTCCTACTCTTATCTTTACTCTTCTCCACCTGTTTACTGCAGTGATTTATAACCTTTTTATAACCGTACTATCATTATGATTATTGTGTCATTAGGGGATTTGAACAATGTTTGAAAAGTAAGTTCCACCAACTAGTTGGAGCTTTTCAAAAAACAATCATCCCAGTAATCCATTTTTTTTTTAATCTATAACAGGCAAAGCATTTTGTTTTACATCAAACCTACGATGCGTTTTTTACATTAGATCCATTCCAGTTATTTAAACAACAACTTGAACTACATGTTCTCCTGTTTGTAGATATTGTTTTGACGTTGGGAATAGTGCTCTGGCAAAAGATTTTTTTTTTTTTTTTTTTTTGAGTTGCAGTTCTGCGATCAAACATATATCTCTTCCTAAGGTTACTAGACAGGTAGGAGATGATACCTCAAAGCTGAGAGCAATATAAAACTCTGATTAGCTGAGGATTTGCTGAGGGCTGTCAGGTCAAGGTCGTATAGGCTAGTACGTAATGTTGTAAGAGGATCATTTTACCACAGATCAAAACCGTGGTTTCTGGTGGAGTGTATCGTGGAGAGGAAAAGATAAGAGGGGAAAGAAGCCTTGCTTGTCTGACATGCTATTGAATAGCCGAGTCCATCTGACAAGCCGAGATCTTTTCCTCTCAAGAAAAATGACCTTAGTTCTGATGTCCATTGATTTTTTTTCCTCCATGTAACGTTCTTTATGGCTAATAAGACTAATTTCAAGATCCACTGACCGCAAGTCATGAAATGGGCATCCAGTGAATAAAAGGGACAATCCTTCATGAAGATCATTTATTTTTCTTCCTGTTATTTTTTTGAGGTGTCTGCAAAAATATTGTACATCTTATTATTATTTTTTGAAAGCAAAGCTTAAATTTGCTCATTTATACCACAGTGCTGTTAAATCATACCCTATATGGCCAAAAGTATGTGATCACCGGTCCATTCCGCAAATTGTTGCACCAAACTTGGAAGCATACAGTACACGCATGGACTGACTTTGTAGACTGTAAGGTTACAGATTCCTTACACGAGGATGAAGATATCCAACCCTGACCCAGCATGACATTGGTTGCCAAGGTTGAAGTGCTGGAGCTCCAGTGTCCTGAACTGGAACACACTGAACGCATGACCTCACCATGCTGTAAAACCAAGTGGAAAACTTTCCCAAAAACAGTGGAGGTTGTTATAGCAGGGAAAAAGGGGGAATTACATTTGAAAAAGGACATTCAACAAACATACGCGGGAGTGATGGTAAGCCGTCCACATACTGTACTTTTTATCCAGTCCTCTGGATGTCCGGTGTCCAATACTCAATGTACTATTGAAATGATTATGGCTTACAGCTCGTAAAAACAATTTTAGAAAATTTTAATATTACATGCAATCAATAAAACAAGGATTGTACTGTACATAGAACATATCGGACCTCTGAAAAGTATAAGTAGGAATATGTACTCAGTATTTAGTTTGGGCCCCTTTTGCAGCAATTACTGCCTCAATCAGCGTGACATGAAAGCTATCAGCCTGTGGCACTGCTGAGGTGTTATGGAAGACCAGGATGCTTCGATAGCATCCTGGTTATACTGTAACATTATCCATTATCACAATAAATATAATCTTTTGCATTGTTTGGTCTCATTTCTCTCATTTTTCTCTTGGCAATGCCCCATAGATTTCCTATGGGGTTCAGGTCAGGCAAGTTTGCTGGCCACAGTAATCCCTCAGTCATTGAACCAGGTTTCGGTGCTTTTGGCAGTGTGGGCAGGTGCCGAGTCCTGCTGGAAAAATAAAGTCAGCATCCCAATAAAGCTGATCTGCAGAAGGAAGAATGAAGTGCTTTAAAATATTCTGGTAGACGGCTGCGTTGACCCTGGATTTAATGAAGCACAGTGGACCAAAACCAGCAGATGACATGACTCCCCAAATCAACACAGACTATGGAAACTTCACACTTGACTTCAAACATCTTGCAGTTTGTGCTTCTCTATTCTTGCTCCAGACTCTGGGTCCTTTGTTTCTAAATGAGTTGCAAAAGTTGCTCTCATCAGAATAGAGGACTTTGGGCCACTGAGCAACAGACCAGTTCTTTTTTTCTTTAGCCCAGGTAAGACATTTCAGACGTTGTTTGTTTCTAAGGAGCGGCTTGACAAAAGGAATACGACATCAGGAATCTGAAGCCATGTCCAGGATCCGTCTGTGTATGCTGGCTCTTGATGCACTGACTCCAACCTCAGTCCACTCCTTATGGAAGTCCCCAACACTTTTGAATGGCCATTTTCTGACAATCCTCTCCTAGGCTGCAGTCATCCCTGCTGCTTGTGGACCTTTTTCTTCCACACTTTTTCCTTCCACGTAACTTTCTATTGATGTGAAATCTCCTGGTAAAGGGGATACAGCACTTTGGGAACATCCAACTTCTTTTGCAATTACTTTTTGAGGCTTTCCCTCCCTCATAAGGATGTCAGTGATTGTTTTCTGCACAACTGTCAGGTCAGCAGTCTTTCCCACGATTGTGCTTCCTACTGAACCAGACTGAGAGACCATTCAAAGGCTCAGGAACCCTTTGCAGGTGTTATTGCTTAATTCGCTGATTAGAGTGGGACACTTTGAGCCTAGAATATTGAACCTTATAATATTCTAATTTTCTGAGATTATGGATTTTTGTTTTTCATGAGCTGTAAGCCAAATCACGACTTTAACTATGTTGTTTTGCATGTAATGAGTCTATCTCATATATTAGTTTCACCTTTTAAGTTGCAATACTGAAATAAATGAACTTTAGCACTATATTCTAATTTTTTGAGTTTCACCTGTATATTGTAATATCAATATGATAAATTAATAAAATGTCATTCTTTGTGATATAATCAGAATAAAACATTTAGGAGATATTCTGATATAGGAAATAATGAAGGGTCTTTAAGTCAAACCAGGACTTTTGGTTGAGCAGGAAAAAAAAAGAAAGTTATGAGAGTTGCCAATTCCTTTTATTTCTCTACAGTATATAATCCCATGTTACACTAATGCACACATTATTAGTGCTTGGATACCATCAGTGCAGAAAGTGTTCTCAATACACCAGAGCCATGATGCGTGTCTGATTCACGTCTGAAACACTGGCCTTCCAGGACTTCCTTTAATAACCCAAGCATGTGGAAATGACTTGGAGTGAGGTCAGAACTGTACGGGGGATGTACTGTAGCATTAATTCCCAGCCGAGTTCCAAAAGTGGTGTTGGTAAATGATGGTGTGTACAGTTCCCACAGACAGATGTTTAAGAGTCTCATCGCCGAACGTTGTTTGAAGTCTTCTGTAAATATCAATCACTAGAAATTTCGACGAAATTTGAACGTCCCTCATAATTAGTTATAACACAGTGCTGGTAGTTATTTTCCTGTAACCCCCCCCCCCCCCCTTAGTGTTCAACTCATTATTAATTCAGTTGTATCAATCTTGCATTACTCATCTATTTTTAGAACTTTAAAAATCTTAGACAGAGAGGGAGAGAGATGAGAGAAGCGAAGACTGCAGGTAAGAGCAAGTGCTGTGCAAGTCCTCTGGGTGTCTGAATCCTCCTCTTTTCTCTTCCAAACTGCTGCCAGGAACATTTGGAAAATAAGCAGAATGTGTCGGGCCAAGGCCTCCCGGTATTACGGAACATGTAGTTCATTATTTTCTAAATCGATTCGGCCCGTTTGGCTGTGCTGAGGAAGAACTGTGGATTCTGGGAAATTGGACAGGAGCAGCAGGAGCAAGCTGAGCAAAGTCTGTCTTGCTGAACTAAGTTTTACACACCACACAGAGAGACTGATTTAGCATAACTTGTGGATATTTAAATAGCAATCCCCCCCGAAGCAGCATGTCACCTTGTGTTTTTATTTCATTGTTCTCTAGATATGGCACTAGGTTTTTTTTTTTTGTTTTTTTTTTTCCTAGATTGACCTCAGGGGAGAATAGAAGAATAAAAAATCTGTTTCCCAGATTAATTTTTCACACATATGAATGGCGCGCATGTACACAGAAATTCTGAATGCCCTGGTCATAAATATAATGGGAAATCATTTCTCTTTACAGATGATTAAGTCTTGGCGAGGTTTCAGAATGCGCGCTGTCTGCCATCTCCGAGTCGGACTGACTCGCCTTTTCATATTTCATGAGGCCAGAAAAGATCTGCGCCTGCCTCTCATTGTGATGGTGATTTTCCTCTTTTCTCTTTAATCCTGGCAAACCAGATTATGAATGCTCCACACTTCTTAAAGAAGGAATAAAAATGGAAATACGACTCGTGACGCCGTCGTCTCCACCTCCTCCTGTAAGGAACAGCAGGTTTTTGCTCGAATGAATTAGACGAATTTGTATGAAAATAGGTTTGGCGTGACATCTGGTCTGGTTGTAAGTGCTAAGTGCTAATGAGGCCTATTCAGATTATCTGCTTCTGTTGACTCTGTCTGGCAGAGCAGAAGCAACTGATGACCCAGTACCGCTGTCTCTGTCTTGCTCTTTCTGAAACTGCTGATGGCCTAGTCTCTGTCTTTCTCCCTCTCTCTCTCTCTCTCTCTCTCTCTCTCTCTCTGTATGGAGCAGAAAGTTACAGGCGACAGTCAGAGACCAGCTTTTCTGGGAATAAATAAAGGTTCTGAAGCTTTTTTTGGCTCTCTTTTTCTTCAGGCGAGAAAATTGCAGCTTCTTTCCAGACACAGGAAAGAACCATGGGAGAACGAAGGACTGGACAGATGCCAAACATCAATAGAGGATGGTAAAGTACAGCTTCAAAAAAATGGAAAGCTTATACAATACATGTTAAAAATTTCACTGTCCAGCAATGAATAAAAAAAAAATAATAATAATAATAAAAATAAGGTGGCTTGTGGTCCCTGAGTGGAGCAGTGGTAAAGTGCTCGCCCTATCATCAGGAGATTGCAAGTTTGATCCCCAGGTGATGCCGTAACCTTTCGTAGCTGGAGCCCTAGGAGAGAGCTGATTGGCCGAGCTCTCTCAGAGGGGGGGGATGTGAGGTACTTAGTGCTCCCACATTAATTACGGCTCTACAGCCAATCATGGGCATCTGTGAGCTCACGCAAGTGGAAGGAGCGCATAGCGCTGTCCTCTGAGTGTGCTACGCCGCCCCCAGTGGTGTGTAAGCGAGCAGTTTGAAAGATGCGGTCGGCTGGCATCACATGGTATGGAGGAAACACGTGATAGTTTTCGGCCCTCCCAACTGAGTGGTAGAATTAGAATTAATGTGGGAGCCCCCTAGTGACAGGGAGGATTTGGACATGACTAAATTAAGGCGAAATTTGGGGGAAAATCGCCCCAAAAAATAACTAAATTAATAATAATAATAATTATAAGGTGGCTCTGGTTTGGTCTTCAATGGGAGCACCAATAATAACAATAATAATAATAATAATAATAATAATAATAATAATGATGATAATAATAATAATGTCATCATCAAATTATTGGCCTGCATCAAACAAAGAAAACAACTAAAGCTTTCAGATCTTCTCCAGAGCAATGAGCTCGTCAGTGTACAAAGAGATGTGCATGAACCGATGCAACCCATCATGCATAGTGGCCACTACACAAGCCTCTGAAGCAGAGACCTGTGGTTGCTTGATGGTCAGGTCTTGGCTCAGCAACATTATGTGGCACTAAAATAAAGTCAGCTGACAAATGTACTGAATGACCAGGTTATCACATCTATGGAATTTTCTTGCCTGATGGCACAGGCATAATCCAGGATTCCAGATTGTGAATGATGGTATCCGGGAGCATGAGGAATCATTTTCAGCACTTTATGTGCCATAATTTAAACTCACGGTGGTGTAGTGAAATATTACAAGTGCAATTTTTTTTTTTTTTTTTTTTTTTGGGGGGGGGGGGGGGGGGAGGGGCAGGCAGTGTATCTAAATTAAATGATTGGGATATGTACATGGTAGCGTCTTTTTTTTTGGAAAGTCAAAAGTGGCAACCCTATTTACAGCATGTGTAAATATACACTTTATTTTCCAGATACCTAACAAGCTTATTGTTGCTATAAGCTTAAATGTTTCCTCACCCTACACAGTACTATGAAAAGCAAGCAACATCCCTTGCTTTAGACACCTGACATGAAGGATTAACATGTTTAAATTCTAGTCCCTGCAATCCCTCTACAACTAATTTGTAGACACATGCAATTTTGGAACAGTCGGGATAACTCCATATGTCCTGGCCAGGCTTTCTGTCAAATGATGCACCTGTCTAAGACACACTCCCTCACTAAAATCTGTACAGTATATACAAGCTATTTGTGGGCTTGCGGCTTCATTAATTGAGGTATAAATGTAATCACATACCCTAGTACAACCTTGTGCATTATGAATAGAGCTATGCTTTTTTAAAACCCAAATTTAACATTGCGGGTCATGATATAGTATGTCTAAATAGTCAAGTCTCAAAACTGTGAGATGCAAATTTACAAGAAGCCCAGATCAAGTGTCAGATCTATGAATGGCAAGTCCAAATCAGTCTCACCTCAATTTACTGCATATTTAAATCAGGTCTTATGTCTCCAAAATATTCAAGTCTATGATCTGCATGATAGTCTGGTCTAAAAGTGTTTAAAAGTTCAATTGTTGCAATGCAAAATCAGTCTTGAGCCACCCTTAATTCTTTATATTAAATGAAATTAAATGATGTAGAATAAATTAAAGAAATGGGAGCAAATATTTAAATGCTACAGTCTGCAAGGTGCCTATGGATAAAATAAAAAGAAATTGGATTGTTTATGTAACAATCTCAGCAGCACCAATATACTAATCACCGGCCTGATCATCTGTCATCATCTGCACCTATTTCTTACTGGTTCATGCATTAAGTTAGATGTTTTTAATGCTTAAATAATACATAGGTAACGGAAAAAAATGAGTGGACTTTTGCACAGTACTGTCCACATTCCTACGCCTGTTATTCGAATGTATTTTGCGAGTCCTTCAAGAATCCCTTATTCTAAAAGCTCAGCTTCAGGGCCAATGAACTGATTCAACAGTCATTGGAAAAGGATGTCTTTTTGGTGGAAATGTTTTGTTTCTCTAAGCCTTGTGCCAATAGAGAATAGGTTGGAGAATTGAGCTGAAAGGGCTTACATGGAGAGACAGAAATAGATGGAGAGGATGCCCTTATTCAAGGTTAACCCTGCAGAATATGATCCATTCTGACTGTACCGTAGGCTCAGCGTTTTTCGCTTCAGTATCATTTATCAGGGAAAAATAAATGGTTTCGCTGCACGCTGAGTTCACAGGCAGACAACGCCTGGCGGCTTAGTGATCTGACTGGCCACTCAAATCACCATGACTTGTGCAGAAACCATTTTATGAATAGAGATCTGCAGATTGGAATAGGAAAGTTATGCAGACATCCGATGTTCTGTGCTGCCACATTTAAATGTGTATAAAGATTGTTTACTAATATTATAATCACATATGAATTCCCAACCACCAGAACTCCTTCTTTCATTCTGAATCTCTCTCATCAGATATTCAGGAGGCAAAAAAACCTACAATAAGTCTTGGTAGAAAATTTTTTGACCTAGTTCACTTCTTTATTGTTTCTTCTCGGGGCATATATCTCTCATCCTCGTACTCAGATCTTCTTTCTTTTGCTGTACCCTTTGCCATACCCACCCTCACATCTGCTCTGATCACCAATTCTCCAGCAGCACAGGTTAAGGTAGGATACACACTCACTCTCTGACTCACACAAACTCCATTTCACTTACACACTCAGACACACACTCCATAAGATACCCAGAATCAGACAATAAAACCATGCCCTGCAGCCTTATTGAATTCAACCCTCCTATCCTCGCTGCTCCTCCGTGAGGGTGTTCTGTTATAACTTTAGTAATGACAGCTCCAGCACACGTATGGGCTTATTACACCAGAACCAGACTATTAGACAGAATATGCTCTTATTGCCATTGATGTCTTGGTATGTCTTATTTTGCCTTTTATAAAAACATTTGCTTGGTTATTAATCTTGCATCCCGGAATCTTTGCGTTCGAGCACTCAGCTCTCAACTCGCTCAATTCCCTCGAGCAAGAAAATCAATGTTACTTCACTTCCATACCTTTCCTAAACAAAACCGCTCCTTTTATAAACTGTCGACGTCTCAGAAGCGCCGACCCACACTGCTGAGTTTGCACCGGTACCCACGCATAAAAACCAGAACTTCAGAGTCAGTCGAGTTGGACACAGCAGGGTTTAGTGTTTTCCCAAACGTAACACACACACATCAGCTAATTGCCGAATCTGGAGTGAATTGAATCAGGTGTGTCTGCGCATGAAAAAACACTAAACTCTGCAGATCTGAGGGTCCTCCAGGAACTGAGTTTGACATTTCGGCCCTTAATTTGCAGAAGGGATGTTTAGAAAACGTAAATGCCCTCCCACGTTTAAGTCCTTTCATCTCACTTGTGTATATGCTTTCCTGTGCAATTCCAGTAGAAAGGCTTTATTAAAAGACTGCATATTACAGTCTGGTGCTGCACTATGAGATTTGCTTTGACCCTAGTGACATGATTAAGCAATTAAATTAAGAAAAAAAAAACACTTGCAGAAGATGTACAACACTTTCAGTGTCTGTGGGAAAGACTTGCTATAGATTACACCTACTCAAATGGCTGATGCCATCTTTTATACTGAGAGGCAGAACACATGAATCTAGTTCTTCAAACACTCAACAAACAGCAATAGAAATGTTACAGGACTAAATCCTAACCATCTGATACAGACCAAAATGCAAGTCATGCCATAGTCTTAATACCAATAACACAAGTACATGACAAGGTACTGTACACTGGAGTACATTACATGTTATACTGTAAAACTCTAAATATTGCCGGGTTAAAAGTTACGGACCAAGACGCAGAGGTTGGGTTGGGATGTTTTCCCAGAATGCCGTTTTCATGTTCAATCTTCATTTGTGGATAAAAATGTTTACATTGCTACACTGTTGACTTCAATGCCAGCCTGTAATCCAAGATAATGTAACCAAAAAATTCAAGTTAATTTTGAAGGAATATTAATAGATGCAGGATATGACATAACAAGTTCATTTAATCTTAACTTTAAACATAAAACATATGTAAGATTTTTATTTTCAAAAGTACAATGTCAAATCCAACCTATTTGCTAGCTACCATGCATTTATGTCAGCAAGTAAAAAAACAAACAAAAACAATATTGCATATGTACAGTCATGTGTAAAAGTTGCATTTTTGTATAAACACATCATAAAAATTATCTGATTGTAGTGGTTCTTAGTATTCGGCAAATACACCATCAGACGAACAACAATACTAATATTACTGTAAGTACCCCGTTCTGCTTCTACAGGATTTAAGAGGGTAGGTTGTAGCCAGGTGCTGCTAATTATAAGCCTTTGATTAATTGATTATCAGCAGGTGTGTAGAGCTCTATAAAAGCAGTTTTGGCAGTTTGCTGGTCTCAAGCATTCAGGTGTGTGTAGTAACACAATGCCAAGAGAAAAGACATAAGCAACGGTCTTAGAGAAGCAATTGTTGCTGGACATCAATCTAGAAAGAGTTATAAAACACAATTCCAAATTGGTTTTAGCGTAGAGTGTTCTACAGTCAGAAAGATAAATCACAATTTGAAAGCACTCAAAACTGTTGCCAATCTTACCAGGAGTGGACGTTCTAGCACATTCACCCAAGGTCAATATACATTTGTCAGAGAGAGAGAGAGAGAGAGAGAGAGAGAGAAAGCCACTTCCCATAACCTTTTAATGTTATAGTCCATGACAGCACAATTAGTAGAAGACTGAACAAATATGGTTTGTTTGGAAGCGTTGCCAGGAGAAAGTCTCTTCTGTCGAAAAAGAATGTGGAAAGTTTGAAGCTTTCAAAGGTTTGATTTCTGAAACAATGCTCTATGGACAAATGAGAACAAGGTAAAGTTGTTTGGCCTTAATACAGTATCCAGCGCCATGTTTGGTGAAAACCAGCATTTCAGCAGAAACACATCATACCCACTGCCACACACAGCATGGGGAGATGATTTCGACTTATTTTGCAGCCACAGCACCTTGCAGTCATTGAGTTGCCAATGAACTCCTCTGTATACCAGAGTATTCTACAGGCACATTTAAGGCCATCTGTCTGACTGATAAAAATTGGCTTGAAATTGGGTCATGCAACAGGAAACTGATCTGAAGCGCATCAGTACATCTACATCCGAACAGCTGAATAATAAAGAAGTCAAGGTTTTGGAATGGTATAGTCAGTACAGACCTCAACCCAATTCTGCATCTTTCTGTACAGTCAGTTTTTCTCACTCATTCTCTATACCGCTTTATCCTTTATTCAGGGTCGCGGGGACCTGGAGCCTATCCGAGGAGGCTTAGGGCACGAGGCAGGGTACACCCTGGACAGGGTACCAATCCATCGCAGGGCACAAATACATACACTCACACACCCATTCACACACTACAGGCAATTTGGGAACATCAATTAACCTTACCTACATGTCTTTGGAATGTGGGAGGAAACCAGAGTACCCGGAGGAAACCCACCAAGCACGAGGATAACATGCAAACTCTATGCACACAGAGACGGGAATCGACAGGAATTTTATTTTATTCTCTAATTTTCTTTTTATCATATTGTATTTGTATATTTTAAATATGCATTTACTGCAGAAATACTTTTCTTCGGGGTTAATATAGACTTATCTTATTTTATCTTATCAAAATGCTGTAGGATTACCTTTAGAGAGCTGTGCATACAGTAAGTGAATGACCAAAACACCTCAATGAACTGAAGGAATGTTGTAAAGAAGAATGGGAGAAAATTCCGCCACAATGATGTGAGAGAATGATAAAGTTATACAGGCAATGATTACCTAGTATTTAAGATTAAGTTATTGCTTCAAAAGGCATATTGATTAAAGATAATAAATCATGCAGGTACTTAGTATTAACCATATATTTTTTTATTATTATTCATTTTTGTTAAATAAATAGTGGCATGGTGTAAAAGGTTACGGGTTGTGTTTGTTTAAGATCTTGTTAGCTTAAGATCTGTTCTCTGTCTGTTTTTAAACAAACTCGCATAGAATTAAATGAGGGGTTACTTACTTACTTTTACACATGACTTTAAATACAGTAATAATTAGAACTAAATTATACACTCAATGCTGTTTTATAATGAGAGGGGTCAGATGATCTTCTTAAACATATATCTTAAAAATAAGAGAGGTTGTTGTACTGTTCTGGGTAACTCATCAGAAGGTTGGTGGTTTAAACCCAGCTTCACCAGAGAGGTTTTGCCATTGTGAGGTGTTAACCCATTCTGCTTCAAGGATGCAATTATCATGGCTGACCACAGCTCTGATTTATATAAGACTTAACATATATTTTGCACCCAGTTACCCCATTAACTTATTTTATTTAAATATAACCAACCTGTTCAAATATAAGGCTAAGTATTGTACCATGCATATAATTACTGTGATTGCATAGAGTGGGTATTATTCCTGAATATCCCCACTGGCAGAAAAAAAAATAGGTTCAAGTCTAAGTCTAGCTTACTTTACAGTCAAGGATCCCAGGGGTTCCCCAAGAACCCCTAATATGGAAAACATGCCGTAATAGACAATCATACAGTGAGTACACTTGGGAAAACTGTGTTTTATATTCTTTTTTTTAGTGATGTCAGTATTGTAAAGAATTTGCAAAGCAAACGAAGTTGTGCAGGGCTTCCAACCATTTTAGGACTATCGAGAAACATTCAGTCGCAGTCTGCAGTAATCGGGATGTAACATGGGCTCTGATGATACGCTCCAGGTAGGTGAGCAATGGTTCATTGGATACTCTATAGGCGAGCTACAGAGCGCCAGTGAAGTGAGATGGAACAAGGTCTGCTGTGTGTGTGTGTGTGTGTAAGATTGATTGAAAACCTGATACAACACTGAGGAGATAGATAGAGCCAAGCATGAGAGGAAAAGGAGAAAAAGAAGAGAAGTGAAGAGACGAGAAGTAACAAGGAGAAAATGGAAGAAACTGAGATGAGAAAAATAAAGGATTGGATAGGAGAAGATATTTTTTTAAAAGAGGCGTGAAGCAGTAAAAAAGAAGAAAAGAGAAGAGATTGCAGGATAGTTTAAAAACAAAGAAGGGATCAATAGGAGGAAAAAAAGAGATTAAAAGAAAAGAAAGGGGAAAAAAGATTAAAGGAGGGAAGAGATAGAAATCATAAAAGAGTTAAGAAGAGATGAGAGGGGGAGAGAATGGAGGATGTGTTTAGTCACATATTCCTGATACTGTAAACGCATGGATGCAGCCTGGATGTGGATGATGATTATTTCTTCTCTACAGCAGATTTCACATTTAATAGAGCACATCAAAGTATCTCACATATGGTTAGTGCTGCACAGTTAGTAGATAGTGTGAGTAATTAACAGAAAGCACAAGCATTTTCCCACAGCTTGATCCTGGACTGTCTGGACTGTGTTTATTCTTGGCTTCTTTATCAGCATTCGTGGCTGCCAATGTCAGAGGAGCGCCATCTGTTGAATTTCAGGAGGGGAGGGTTGATAAGTCCTGGACGTTTACAACAGATGTGCTGTTGAGTCCACATGGACCGACACTGTTTTTTTTTTTTTTATCTTTTCTTTTTTCTTTTTTTTTACTATATTTCTCCAGTAAATCTCAGCAAATGTACGTCTGTTTTCGCCTTGCTTGCTGAGGTTCCTTATGAACATCATTAATGACAATCAGAAGTGTTTTTTTTTCTAAACGTTTAAAGAGATGATACATAAGGAAACAGAGAAAAGTGGACAATGCAGCCAGGTTCATACAGCAAGAACACTATTTTAACATTCAGCCTCTGTACATCACTCGTTCGCTTACTCATTGGATGAGCGATCTGGGAACATCAATTAAACTAATCTGCATGTCTTTGGACTGTAGGAGAAAACCAGATTGCAGGAGGAAACCCACCAAGCACGGGGAGAACATGCACACTACATGCACACAGGCCAGAGGTGAGAATCAAACCTGGACCCTGAAGGTGTAAGGTGAGAGCTAACCACTGAGACACTGTGCCGCCTCTCTGTACTCCAGTAAAATGAATTTGAAATGAAGCAATCAAGTTGTTATTGAAGTGTAGACTTTCAGAATGAATTCAATGGTCTTACCAAATAGATTGTATTCATTCGATTGGAATACCAGCTATTTTTTTCTCTACTTTTTGACAGTCAGTCAGGTGACTAAATCGACCATACAGTATGAAACACTTGCCTTAAAAAGATCCTGGTTTGCCTTTGCAATTCATTTTGAGCCGATATCTATCTGTAGTATAAAGTGCTGGCCTTTGACTGAATCTGAAGATAACATATAACTTCATACACTTCATCCTGCTACTTCTAGCAGCAGTCACATCATCATCATCATCATCATCATCATCATCATCAATAAACACCAGTGGCAAGGTTTCACTGGCAGCCAAACAGTGCATGCCCATGCCATAATACAGTATGCACCATAGATCCATAAACAGACAATCGATTGATCGATAGATCAATAGATCAATAGATAGATAGAAAGACTGCCCAACCAAAAAATAAAGTTACATCCTCTAATATTTCATTGGACTCACCTTTTGTATTGACTATGACATCATTTTGATAAGCTTATGCAGGGTCACAACATTTATTTCCATCCACGGTCACGTTAATTTCTCATCTAGGATCTAAGATCTTGGACTAATAATGGGAGAGTAAGATCACTGCATAAAGTCTTCTCCAGCACATCCCAAAGACTCTCAAAGGGGTCAAGGTCTCGACTCTGTGGTGGCCAGTCTATGTGTGAAAATGATCTCTTATGCTCCCTGAGCCACTGGTTCACAATTAGATCCCGATAATTCCGGTGTCATCAGGGAAGAAATAAACTTATTTATTAAAAAAAAAAAAAAAAAAAAAGCTAAACATTTAATAATATATAACACTGCCCCCACAGGCTTGTACAGTAGTTGCGCTAAGCATGATGGGTGCATCAATTCATCCACCCCTTTTTTCACCCTGATGCAGCAATCACCTTCGAACAGCGTAAATCTGGACTCTTAAGACCACATGACCTTTTTTTAGAATTCTATTTCTATGCTTTCTAGCAAAGTGAAGCCAAAACAAATACATCACTGCAGTCATTATCAAATGGAATGCTCTTACCTATTCGTTTAGTTAAATCCAAGTGGCAACTTTTTTTTTTTAAGCCAGGCAGTGTACAATAGGAAGATCTTCTGACCAGCCAAATGTCAATTTAAAACTTCGAATTAACTTTAGAAAATGTATCTCTTTAATTTGTTATGAAACAAGCCACAACTGAATGGCTATTAAACTGCTCAGCAGTCAGCTTATGATCCTATTAAAAATTGGAAGGATTTTGTAACAAAAAATGCTGTTAGTCCTAAATTGTCAATGCAATATTTTTTAAGCTCCGTGAATTAAAGTTCAAAGTCTACACTTCAATCACAAGTTCATTGCTTCATTTTTAAATCCACTGTGGGAAAGTTAAGGGAAGGAAAGAGAAGAGAATGTGATTATGAAGATTTGAAATATTTTTCACTGGTAAAAAAGGGAAGAAGGTGTGATGAGTGGAAGTGGGATGGACAGAAGAGAGAGGGACAGAAGTTGGAGCAATGGAAATGGGAGGGACAGTAAGAAAGGTGGTTGTTGGATGGACAGAAGGAGGACACAAGTGGGAAGGACTAAAGAGCGATGGATGGAAATGGAAGGGATGGATGGAAGGGGGACAGCACTGTGGGTTTTATGGTGAGTTAATTATAAACTGAGCATTCATGATGAAAAGGGAATCCATGGGGACGGCCTTCCACCACACAACGTCCTGCTCTTCTTTTAGAGAAATAAATGTGCTGTAATCAGCGCTTTGGAGCTTAGTCATGCTTCCCCAGCTCTGCCTGGCACCTTGCTTTATCCTCGCAGCATGGCCTGCATACAAACACACGCAGGCGCAGATGTGTCACAGTCTGCACTGACCTACACAGTATCGACAAAGACAATGCAGTGTTCAAGTGCCATGCAACAAAACAGTTCCACTGAAGACATTAATAAACTATATTATGCTGTAACTTGGGGTTTTTTAATTTAATTTAAATCCTTGTTTACTTTAGGCTTAAGGCTCATGCTACTTATCACCACCATCAGTTATGAGCTCATCACTATCTATACAAGACGAGAAACTATTTCTAATGCACTACTTTTATCAGTTTTAGGTCAGGACTATGGACCAGGTTTGCATGAATGTATTTATTTTAAATAAAAATACATGCACACTGTTATAATTTCTACTATCCATTATTTCCTTTCTAGCCACCTGCATTTATTCTTCCTGTTTTCTCTTCGTTGGTACAATTTTGCAAAACTGTTACCTTCTTTAATTTAATTTTTTTTTTTTATTATGTGGCATTTTTAATAGACAGAAAGAAATTTTACTCTAATGTGTCATAAATACATTGTACCTAATTGTTAAGGAGTAACTGTGAAGACACAAAAGTAATAAATACATACTGAAATGCGTCAGGTGTACTATTAACCTGCAGTCCTAATTCCTCAGACACATATAAGAGCTGCTTTAATATTTCAGAACAGTATAATATGTAACCATGTAGAATAACACAAGCAGAGAATAAACAATGTCAAGCTTTGTCATCATCCATCACCTCAAAGGCCACATTTGAGGCCGTGTTGCTCGTCCAATCTGTGTACCGAATCTTGCCCTTTAAATGTGATAACAGAGTTCTTGTCAGGCCGCACCACTGCGTGCCTCTCCGACTTGATATGCATCAAAGCCAATTACACGGATAGACGCCTCCTTTTAATGAGGGTTGATCAATGTCAGTGAGGAGGATTCGATAATTAAATCAATTTAACAATCATCTCGCTAAAATGAGTGTCGTGACATTAAAATTAATCTTGGATGATTGTGAAGCAGAGCAGGTCTGAATGTTCAGTGCTGCACATTGCACACTAAATGACATATTAACATTGTTGAAATTGATTTTCTAAGTGTGATGATGTTCGTCTGCGTAATATCTAATGTAGACGTATCAGTCTTTTATTACTCAGTAACTGGAAGGTCAGGTGCATGGATTTATATGACACAAGAGTTTCTTATGAAAGGATCTAAGATTTAAGGATAAAATTTTTCTGTGTTTGAGTTCTCTGCTTGTGTGTTGAATTCCCATGGTTGGCCCGTAATTTCAAAACACAACAGCAAATCAAAATCACCATGACATAAAAGGCAACAGCAGTATCAAAAACGTGACAGCAAAACAGAAAGTACAGCATTAAAACCAAAAGCATAGTGACAATATCGGAAACACAACAGGAAATCAGAAAACACAACAGTAAAACCAAAAGAACCGCAGGAATTTTAAAAACACAACGGTAAAACCAAAAGCATGGCAATAAATTCAGAAAAATAACAGCAAATATGAAGAAAGCAGACAGCTAAATCTAAACATCGCAATGACAAAAATATTGGAAAAAAGATAAAAAAAACAACATTAAATCTAAAAGCACATCAGCAAAACCAAAAATAGCGATAACCACCAAAACATGATGATGTCAGAAACACAACAGAAGGCAAAAGCAAAATGCAACAGAAAAACCAAAAGAAGGTAGCAAAAATCTGAACTTCTAAAACACAACATCAAATGCAAAGCATTTTTCCAAACAGCAGTTTAGAAAAACAAGACGAAATTAGAAATCACAACTGTAAAAAATGAAAACATAGTAGCAAATTATGTAAATCCCCATAAAGGCAAAAAATGTAGCAACAAAAAACAAAAATATGCCAGTAAATAAAAAAAAAAACGAAAAAGCCAAAAACACAACAGTGCATCAGAATGTGCAACAGAAAACAGGTAGCAAAAAAATCTGCGGCAAGTCATATACAGTAATCACAACAAATCCAGAAATCATCACAGCAAAATCAAAAACACAGCACAGTCAGAAAATCAGTAACAAATCACATAATGCGATAACAAAGCTAAAAAGACAAAAGCAATTTTAACACTACAGCAAAAAGAAGGCTGTAGATACTTACTGAACATCCATTTGTTGCTGATTTGTTACAATGGCGCAAAAGAATCGCGTGTTTTCAATCCAGTCAGGAAAAATTCTTAACAGCAGTGGTAGAAACTAGAATGCACTTATAAAGTGATATGAGGTGATGAATATATGAGGTGAAACCATACTTATGATTGAGCTGAATAACAGTTTTGAGAGTAAAACTCTCTTTATTTCTTTACATCATCCCCACTACATTAATGCACTTATCCCAGCGTTTCACTAGTGCTTGGATACCATCAAGGTAGAAAGTTTTCTCAGTACATTAAAGCCATCATTGGACTGTGTGCTTAATGTCTGGCCTCCCAGGAACTCCATTAATGGCCCAAACATGTAGAAATGGCTTGGAGCAAGGTCAGAACTGTAAAGCGGATGTGTCAATAACTCCCAGCTTAGTTCCTGTAATGTGCAATGATTGTGTGTACAGTTCCCACAGACAGATGCGTCTCTTCTGGGAGTCGGTGACAGGTTTTCTGTAAATTTTCAAGGATCAGGAAAACGGGAATGACTGGGCTCCGAGCCACCTCGACTGGGATCACCATTCATGGATGTACAGCCTTGTTTAAAACACACCATTCAAACGTTTTACTGAAGTACACCACATCACTCTACTGTGCTTAACATTCTCTGTACACCACATTTTTTATTCATTAGAAATTTCATCACAAGTCCCAGTTTGACATAAAAAAATATAAAAATGCATTCTTATTAAATACAGTACTTTGAACAAAAAGTTAGTTTCTTATTTATTTAAATATTTTTTTTTTAATTGATAGTTTCATTTCTATAAACAATTTATATTCCTTTTGTGCCACACACCCTGAACAGATCTAGAATTTAATATAGTTTCTCTAAGGTGTGCTTATGTTTGTGCGTGCGCAAGAGGAGAGAGAAAGGGAAAGAGGAAGAGAGGAAGAGAGAGAGAGAGACGGATGAGTCCGGGTGAGGAATGTGGCTGCAGTGCAGAGGCTAATTGCAAAGCCAAGCAATGTGCTGCTGTAGCTATAGCTCAGATCCTGTGGGACGAGTACATCGCCGGCTTATCTCATCTTTTCCCTCTGTCCTTTTCTCTTTTTTTTTCACCCTCTCCTCCAGCAAGCGATGAACTGATGACTACCTCTTCTACCTTTTCACTCTACACACACTCAGATAGGGGTGACTCACTTATAAACGTGTGCCAGTGAGTCAATAGAAGAATCACATTCATGCAGTAAAGGTGTACTACACAACAGCAACATGTGAAAATCTTGAGGAGGAAAGGAAGAGATCACGGAAAGAACGCAGGGATTGAAATGATTTAAGGCCGCGTCGGCTGCAAACTGTCCCTTCGCTCCCGTTTCAAAAGAGCATCCATAAATACCGTTTGTTGACTATTGACAAACAGCGAGGCTTCAAAGCCGCCCTTCTCCAGAGAGATGGAGATTAGCTGCCATATTGATGGCTACACATTAAAGTTTTATGATTTTTTTTTCCACATTGAATGCCTGTACTGAAAGATGTCCTGCTTTTGTGTGAATATTTATGTTTGTTAATGTAGTGTGTGTGTACAATATGTGTGTGCTGGTTTACTGACTGTGACGTGAAGCACAAGTAATTTATATCACGTATGTCTGAGATGTGTTCTGTAAAAGTGGACATGATGCAGTCTGAGTACTGTGCATACACCATGTTACAGTCAGAGGTGGGTAGTAACGAGTTACATTTACTCTGTTACATTTACTTAAGTAACTTTTTGAAAAACTTCTACTGCACCACACTTTTGACTTTTACTTGAGTAGATTTGTGAAGAAGAAACCCTACTCTTACTCCGTTACATTCGGGTACACTCGGCTACACTCGACTTGATTTTTCTTACCATTTATTCTACACATTATATATTAGAATATTATAAGTTATTTTTTGTTTGTGATTGTGTTCCACCAATCAGACTTAGCAACAATAATCACATGACTTGGTTTGCCCAATCAGCCCAGTAACAATTACCATTGTGGTCAAATCTTCAGCCATGGTAGACACTACTTGACAGCGAAGGAAACATATCACGGTTAGTTTAGCTGTATAATTTAATGTTGCAATGATAAAATATATACTGTAATTAGCAAATAAGCTAGAGGGTAAACATATAGGTTTTAAATCTTTGTTCTGCTGGACACAGTTTATGGTAAAGTGAGACATCTTATAATGTTATTTTCTATCTGCTAAGCCATTTGGAGGGCAACTGTATATACAGTATATCTTACACTGTTACAATGTTCAAACCTACACACTGTATGTTACCTACAGTTTTTCTGTTGTGAAAAAAGTGAGATTAGGTAAGAAAAAGTGAGTGTTCCTTAATTTGCTATCATATATTAAGATATTAATTTGATTCATTTACTTTATAAAATTATTTTCATTTATTTTAATATTACATAATAAAAAAAAAAAGAAATTACAATTGAAATAGTTACTCAGTACTTGAGTAGTCTTTCCACCCAATACTTTTATACTCTTACTTGAGTAATATTTTGATGACTACTTTTTACTTCTACTTGAGTAATAATATTTTGAAGTACATCTACTCTTATTTGAGTAGAATTTTTTGGCTACTCTACCCATCTCTGGTTACAGTAGAGTTAACATCATTCTAAGCAAATTACGATGGTCATCCAGTGTTAGGGTTTCTGCTTGGATGTAAATAATTGATATAAAAGTATATAATATGGCATGCTAATAAACCACAAGAAACAATTTGCTATTGATGTTTATAAAACTGGAGTAGCTACACTTTGGACAGCCAGTGGAAAACCATAAAATTCAAACTAAACATTCTGTTTGGAACACAGAATTCAGTCTTCTTACAACATCTGCCTGAGATACAGATCACAGTAGGAGTTCTGCTTAAATGCATAACACTGAAGCTTCTCTTGCACTGAAAATGTGAAATAATTAGATAGGAATGAGCCTCTTGTTCTCCTGCCCACAATTCTGGAGCGTTAGATTTACAAGCATACATTTGGCCTTTTGCTGTAAGACCCAGGTGCAGTATATTAAAAGCAAAAAAAAAACCTCTGCCTCACACTCAATAAAAAGGGCTCTGATTTCAGCCTCATATGGTTCTTTTGACAGAATGACATGTTGGCCTGTCGGTGAGCGTATCCTTCTATTTAAAGTGGGCTCGAGTGGAATGAGCATGCGGTAAACAGCTTACACCAAGTCATTGCTCACTAACTAAAACCCGCTCTGGCGATGGCTCGGTGAGAGGGTGCTGCTTGAAGGCTCGTGCATCTCTGAAGACATACACGGGTTAATGTTTGCTGAGTTCTCATATTTTAAGTGAAGGACGAGGCAGTTGAGGCCTCGCTTTAACTGCAGTTGAACACCCTGACTTAGAAGATACGTATCTTATACAATGATAACAATTAAAAAATTATTAGTTTAATTTTATTATCATGGATATGAAATAGCAATTAAATAAGATAGGCTCACTCACAAATTCTAATGCAACTCAAATCGTGGGCTTAATAATAGGATAAACAGTTGGCATGCAAGCATTAAAAAAAAACTATGCTAGAAATAACATAATAAAATTAAATTAAATAATAAAAATGTAAATGTATAAAAAAAAAAATTATTTATTTAATTTTGTATGAATTTTTTACGGTACGAAAACCTAGCCTAAAATATTAATTTTGATATACCAACTTATTCAATAAGTCCATGGTGAATTCTCAGAAAAATATATCATCATGTAAGCGTGTACATTGTTGTGAGTTGAAATTGTTGTTGTGAGCAGTATGTGTACTGCTTAGACAAAACCACATCCCAATCTGAAAGTACTTAATCAACAAGTCAAGTTCTTACAATATTTTTTTCATAAACCACTTTTGCTTTCTTTGGTCAACCTGTTTGTTGTCTGGTCTGTAGGATATACCAGTTGACATTCTAACTTCTTGTATTGGCTATGTCCTAAGGGCATAACTTTGGGTTTAACATTAGGGTGGTTGTGATCTCTACTCATCTAGGGGGTATCCAAGAACTTTATCATGGCTTACAACACTTTAAATTTAATTCATAAGTATGATATGAAACGGCACTGTGGCGTAGTGGTTAGCACTGTGGGCTCACATCTCCAGGGATGGTGTTTGATTCCTACCTTGATTCTGTGTGCGTGGAGTTTGAATGTTCTCCCATGCTTGGTGGGTTTCCTTCCATAGTCAAAAAACATGCAGATTATGTTAATAGGCCAATAGTGTGTGTTTGCGCTGTGCGATGAATTGGCACTCTATCCAGGGTGTACCCCACCTCATCCCCTGAATCTTATGAGATACGCTCCAGGCACCCACAACACTGTACACAGGTAAAGGGGTATGGAAGATAAATGAATTATGACACAATATTAGAGGGGGTGAACTGGCCAGATTTGTTTATTAGTGGTTCACAACCCTCAGAATCAATTTATGCCTATGACTATGCCCAATGTTTGTGTAGTTGCTTTGATCCACTTTCTCTCTTCTTGTAGCATTAAAATGGCTTGCTTTTCTCCCATAAACAGCTCACTGGTCTTCATGTTGGTTTATCTTTTTTAACGACAAATAAAGTCTTTACATGTGAAATGCAAAGGACAATGATATGGACTATTATTTATTTAAAAATATCTGAAATTCTGATCTATCATCTGTTATGTCAAACCCAAGCATCTACAGTGTGCAGAAAAATAAAATTAAATAAAAAAGGACTTGCCTTGCTGTTCCAATACTTCTGGAGAGAGAGTGCTGTAGTTGTTTTGTTGTCATTTTCATTCTTTATAATAAAGTCACATCAGCAGGGGTAGCAAGGTAACATGTTTAACAAAACTGAAGAGTTTTCAGTGCACTTCCATCCTCTATGCAGAGAAATGGAGGATGCTGTAGTGTGAATTAGAGCCCAGAGGGAGGCGATACAAAACTTTCAAGAAGTTGCGGCCTGACACAAAAGGAATGAAAACCACTGCGGTAAGTAGCTTGTTTGAGTAAAAAGAGACAGAAATGCATTTTAATTGGTTACTCCTGATTATTCCTTGAACCCTGGTTACACCTTTGCGTCTATGGTGTCAAGCCTGTATGTACTATCTATGGTGAGTCTGACACGATTGGCACTAGTTGGCTCTTTTCAGTTTAGTAAATAAGCTCAGGGAAAAAAAAGTGAGTAAAGCCAGCAAATGAGACTCTCAGGAGAGCAGCCAGAGAGTGCCTCATTTTTCAGGCTTCTACTCATTATTTCTCAGCTTCTTTATAGACTGCTGCCGCTTCCTGCTATGCTTAGTTATTTTCCCCGCATTGAATGTATGTGTATGTCCACTATCAGCTGGAGTTTTTGTGAAATAGCTACAACTGATCCTGGAAATGCTTCCCACATGTCCACTCGACTGTCTGATATACATTGCTTTGTCGCCAGCAGTGTTTTGCCACTAAAATCCAGTTTTTCAAAATTAAATAAATGTTTTTTAAATAAATAATTAATAAAATAAGCGTTATTGTGAGAGAAATCATTCTGGATGTTTTTTTTCCCCAAAAAATGTCAGTTTTGGCATACTTACATTGTGTGTTACTCAGGGTGGGGTCTATAATAAAATGTTTACTGCATTCTCCGATCCACAAAAAAAGGAACAATTCATTAAACTACTAAGAACTTAAAATGCAGCTATGTTCTTTTGCTGATAAATAAAACTGTTACACATTAAAAGTTCTACAGATGTAGCAATATTAATAAGTAAATCGGCATGGAGTGAAGTGGTGAGCAGTGTGACCTTGCACCTCTAAAGTTGAGGGTTCGAGTCCCACCTTCGGGTCTATATGCGTGGAGAGTTTCTTTTGGGTGCCTGGTTTCCTCCCACCGTCCAAAGACATGCAGATTAGACTAATTCCCATAGTGTGTGAGGTTGCCTTATATATATATATATATATATATATATATATATATATATATATACAGTATATATATATATATATATATATATATATATATATATATATATATATTGTGGCGTGGGCGGGGCGGCGGCTGACGACCAGCATGCCTTGCGGGGATGTCGGTGTGTTCACCATGTTGGGGAAAGGTGTTTTGGTTAGTGGCTTCGGCCCTGTTGTGTGTGAGGGGGTGTGTGACGTGTGAAATGTGCTCCAGTTCAAGCTAGTGCTGAATTGGATGTAGGCTCCTGAGTGAAGGTGCTGCTCATGCCATACCTGCTGTGTGCTAATAAAGTACTCCCAGCCATTGCATTGGGCAGCAAATAAGCTCACTCGTCTCTCCAGCATTCTTTCCGGCGTAAAAACGCTACAATATATATATATATATATATATATATATATATATATATATATATATATATATATATATATATATATATATATATATGAGAGAGTGAGTTTGAGTTTTTCACTACACTTCAAATCATTTGCTCCCTGTCACTGCATGTTCAGTGCTGTCAACAGAGATCGCTTATATAATTCGGTTTGTGTACGAGATAGCTTTTGTGGTATCTGTCATGTTGGCCAGCAGTTTAGTAAGGGATCCTGACAATAACTGCATTTGTCTGCTATCATAGTGTACATGTTACATTTGTTTGCTCAGATTAGTTAACCAACATCTCCGCGAATGAAACATACTTGGAATACCCGCTGACTACAGTAGTAAGCTAACTAAGCTAATGTATGGGTGCTAAAAAATAAAAACATCAAATAGATTCCATACCCAATGCGCGACAACAGACCACAACAACTGTTGGATGGAACCAAACCCCAGACCATTGTTTTGAAGAGGATCTTTGGGTCACTAGAACAGAATGTACACTATACCAGTTGTACTAAACTCAGAGCTGTTGACCAGATGTCTGTCACCGTCCTTGGGTTATTTCAGAACATTGTTAAACACTGAGAACTTGGCCCTATATGGGAAAAAAATAAAACACGAATGACAAACACAAAATGAAGAGTTGGCTGTTGTCAGTTAATCTTCTGTATGCTAAAAATGTCATGGAATTTTAACAAAATTTCAGACAGGGAAGTACCTAACACTTAAAAACATGTTCCTTTGTTGGACATTTCATCAGACTTGCAAGGTACTCTCGTCTGCTAAACAGAGTGTTTGTGTGCTTTTAAATCTAGGGAAAAAAAAACTCTTTTACCAGACAGATGTCTGTTTTCTGCTTTCATAATAAAACAGCCTTTATCTTCTAAGTGTCCAAAAATACACCCTGCCACTTCAGTTTGTGTTAACTCTACTTAAGAAGATGCATGACTTTATCATATCTTCTGTGTTATGGACCTCCAGAGTGCAGAGTTCTGCTGATGAAGTAAAGATCTCTGAAATGGGATCTTTAAGGGATTTTACGCTGCTAAAAAGCATTTTTGTGCTGATGTGAAAAAAAAAAGTGCCTCATGCAATGCGTCCAATGTATAGCCACATTAATTCTCTTGCCAGTCCTATTTATGTGTGAATAGCTTTTCATGAGGTAAAGTTGCAAATCTGGGGGACTCAGGAGCATGGAGTGTTATAGTAAAGTGGTATCTTTAAATGCTGTCTTCACCCACTCTCAATGATGATTCAGGTTTCTTGACTGGTTGCATTACTCCCCAGGGAGTCCTCATGTCCTTCAGTACATTTACATGATGTTGCGTTAGTCTGAACTAAACATTTTAGTCTGCGTGAAGTCATATTAAATTAAACCTTTTGAAGTCGGATTACCACACCCATATAATGCACGTACTAAATGTTTATAGCTGTAAAGTTATTTGATTTTTGTTTGTTGATTGTTTTGGTCTATGACATAACAGGTCAACTGGGTATACTATACCAACAAGCTGAAAGGGGCTAAATCGCCAGCTATTGTAGCGGAGTCAGACATAATCAGTTCCACTGCTGAGCTTATATAATGGGACGAAGACAGTAGTCCAATTAAATGGCCTAGTTGAGCTATAACCATTATATAACTGTGCAAGTAAATGTACCGTGTGTATCCTTATGGTTTTCCCTTTTAGTTATGCTTTAATAGCTAACCCTGCTGGAGTCTCTGCTTGAACTTATCCATGGTGTTATACTGTAGTGAGCATACCTAAATATTCTCTTCCTTTCTTCCAGTCTTCCTCCTCCCCATGTCCCAGTTCAATCTCTTCCCCTTTTCTCACTCCTTTTTTATTTCTTTCTCTCTGTCAAGCTACCCACGGCACTCCTTAGATACCAGTAGTCTTGACCCCTTTTTGCCCTCCAGACCTGCCTGACTCATCTTGATGCCCTACTTCTGCATGGAGAGCAATGATACAAACAGTTTTTTCTGTAATGGCTTGTGACTGCAATTGCTCAAAATATGTTAGGACAAAAATTGCCATGAACAGTTATGTACAGAACAGTAGTCTCCATCCACAAACAGTTGGTGGCCTTAACTCAGTGGACTTTATGTAAACTTACTTCTGTCTCTTTTGTGCATCTTATTCTCATTAACTCGAACTTGACATTGCTTCAAAAGTTTTCATTTTGGCCAGAAAAAAAAACAGAAAGCAGTGCTCTCTGAAGGTGAATCCGCTATTTTTGTGGCATGGGTGTTTATGAATATCTCATCTTCATGAACCTTCATGGACAATTCCCAGATTACATGTTTATTTAAAGACATTTGGTTTATACATGGCTTGTGGATTTAATAAGTCCAGCAAGGAATTTCATCGCACATTATGGCAGGATTCATCATACATATTCACAATATTATCATTTCACATCAACTACATTCCTGCATAAATATCCAATCTGCATGAGTAATTATTTAGCACACTGGGAAGGAGAGGAAGTCGGCCGGTTTCCTAAACCGAACTGAACTGTATTTATCCTGCAGCTCAAAAAACAGCTCTTGATTTTGCATGAGGCGTTTAATATATCCACAGTTAGCATACTGATCTAATGAGAGCAGGAATAGTGTCTGTACAAGGTGAGAGGAGATAAAGTCGAGCTGTTTCGCGGCACCCATGTAGGTCCTCAGCAGGTTTACGAGAGTTGGCTAATTAACATGACAGAGCCTTCCTTCTTTCTCATTGATTTCTCCTTCTCCCTCTCTTCTTTGCAGGGGATTACAGCTCTCTTTCACAAAGCCATTATTCAGCCTGTGCTAGATAATCATTTTCCAGCACACACTATTTCTCCCACTAAACTCCTGCCTTGTAAGAAAAGTGAAAGAGAAAGAAAGTCTGAGGAAGTCAAGCAGATGACATGGTGAAGATCAAGAAAAGTATGAGATTATGCATCATCCAAAATGGTCACACATGCATCTAACTGTGGTCACAGTGGATCCAGAGTCTGTCCTGAGAACGAGCCAGGAATACATAACTAATAGGACACCATCCAGTATTTTATATTTCTGATTTTTTAAGGTATGTTTACATTTCAGTATTGCCTTTATCCAGAGCGACTTTTTTCCATCTCATTATACATCTGAGCAGTTGAAGGTTAAGGGCCTTTCTCAATGGCCTAACAGGGGTGAATTGTGGTGGTGGGGTTCAAACCTGGGACCTTCCAGACCATAGTTCTATGTCTTAACCCTAATCACCATTGAAACATCCAATCTCAGGCACTTCCATTGAAGGGTAACTCGAAATTTTAATAATATGAATGGGCTTAACCCTTTCATGAAGATGCATAACTTTTCCTCTGTACAATATTGACATAATACGGGCCATAATACTGAATACAGTCCAGTGTGTGAACTTGTGCCCAGCTGCCTTCCTTTAGCCCTGAGCCACAAACATCTATTCACCCAACTTCTTGACATAATGTGACAAGGCTGGTAAGGGTCGGTCATTCCGGTGGCAAAAACTCTGCTGAGACAGGCAGTTTAAACCCCCAAAATCTCATCTAATCCTTCCAATTACAGTGTTTATGCCTACGCAGACTTCTTATGCTGAAAACAATATCCTCGACATCCCCCTTTTTTTTTCTTCAAAATGAACTCTCTTACCAGCTCAGCAAGGGAATACACAGCAGTCCACAAACCCCAGCAAGCTGTTTTCTCTCCGAGACAGATTAAACATAGAGTTGGACCAAAAAAGGATTCAGAATTGTGGGAAGGTCATCAGTCAGACTGTAATTTAGTTCAAGGTAGTCCTCGCCTATAAGCCCAGCCCCGAATATTTTTCCATATGTCAGGGAAAGATAAAAATAAATGCTGTTCAGGACGTTATGCAAGTCTCTCTAGAACATTCTGTCCAGTGAAAACAGGTGCACCTTACTGATTTCTCTGCATTTTTTTTTTGGAGCAAGAGAGGAAGATGGGATCTGTGATTAATATGGCTTATTTGAGAGGCTCTGTAACTATGACATCTTGCAGATCACAGCAGGATTAGGTTTCAAATTCATTCTGCACATATGGGCATAAACACCATTAACACATATCACATATCGGTGACTTATTTCCTTTAATTTTATCCATTATATCCTAATTCCAAAACTCCCATACATCCTACGATTTCATTACTGTTCGTGTCCCACAGATTTTAAAGTTACAAATAAATATGGAAAATGAAATAGATTTTTAGCAGAATTAGAGTCTTTTACAACAACCTACATGCATGTTTCAGACAAATATCCCCTACCCACTATAAATACACTTACTGGGAATACATTTACATTTACATTTAGGCATTTGGCAGACGCTCTTATCCAGAGCGACTTACAAAAAGTGCTTTAATGTTTACATACTTAAACTGGGTTAACTAGGTTAATAACTAAGTACCATTAGTCCAACACATCTGAGAAGAGGGTTTTTTTTTTGGGGGGGGGGGGGGGGGGGGGGTTAGTCCAAGTACTGGAGAAACAGATGCGTCTTGAGTCGTCGTTTAAAGATAGTCAAAGTCTCTGATGTACGGACATCTAGAGGAAGTTCATTCCACCACCTAGGTGCCAGAACAGAAAAGAGCCTGGATGAATGCCACCCTCGATCCCTGAGAGATGGTGGGATGAGGCGAGCAGTGCTGGAGGATCGGAGGGAACGTGGTGCAGTGCGTGGTGTACAATATAAGGGGCATTCAAATCAAACCAGGACTTTTGATTGTGCAGAACACAAAACTCTCAGATATGTGGAAATGGCTTGGAGCGGGGTCAGGCCTACACGGGTAATGTGGCAATAACTCCCAGCCGAGTTCCTATGATGTGCAAGTGGTGTTGGTGAACAGAAAGATGCATCTTATACAGAAGCAACACATTATCCATCGTTTTTTTTAAAGGATCAAGTGACACTGAATGTTTACAGGAACGACTTCAGTAGGCTCAGAGCCTCCTCAACTGGGATCATCATTCACGGACTTACTGCTTTCTTTAAAAAGTTTGCACTAATAAAACATAGCTTGTCTGATTGCCAATTTTTTTTTCTTAAAATCTCAGCTGCATTTTTAATTTAAGAGTAAAATGAAATGACAAAATGAGATCTTGTTGCTTGGGATGTTTAAACACATTTTTGAATGATTTAATATATGTTCTCTTAGATTAAAAAATCTTTAAAAAAACACAAATCATGAAGACGTGGAATTTAGCATTAATAAACCGATAAACAAGTACATACGAGAAGACTTTATTACTGACCACTTCTGCTAGAATGTTTGGTGGTTGCAGAGCCAGATATTGTCAATCACACATGTAATTGAGGTCTTCTCACTAGCCCATGGGGTTAATAGGGGTGGGAATCACAACATAAAACGATTGCATTCATTTATCAGGGCACGGGCTGCTGCATGGAGAGGCAACGCAGTGAGGGTTGAAGGTCTGTTCATATACAACACAAAAAATCTGAAAATGTTTCTTTGTACTGCAAACCTTTACACTGACACCACTGCTTACTTTTTACTATCTGAGTGAGTTACAAAAGTTTTCACAACATAAATAAAAGCAAATGTGATCCTAGAAGTCTTTTCGAAACTGCAGTTGCTAGCACAATCCCTAGAGGGGAAAAAAAACTACCTCCTGTAAATACACTTACATACAGTTAGGTCCATATATTTTAGAACAAATATTTTATTATCATCTATTTATTTATTTATTTTAGAAATTTATTGGTCTTTCTGCCTTTAGTCTTGTCTTCAGTCTAAGCATCTAAGCATCTGCATTTATTTTCTAAAGTTGTCTCTTGATTATAGGTTTTGGCATTGACCTGCCTACCTCCTCAAGAGTGCTCTTGACTTCTTCACCATGGAATGAATTATGCAGTCACCTACTTCATATATGTCTTTCATTGTCTTCCAGGCCAATACTTTTGCTACCTCTCTGATTGGATAGGTTTGTTTTGTTTTTTTCAGACAAATGATGGTCACCTTAACCTGCCTAGACATCTCTTTGGACCTCGTGTTGAGAGCTTGAGTGAACAGCTACGAAATGCAAATGTAACACTCAGAACCATCTCTACCTGGCCATGAAAATGCTTTTTATCCATTTGTTCCATTATTTATGAGCTCCGCGCATGTGCGAAAATGGCTATAACTCCGGAACAGTCAATGCCACACTTTTGCCAAACTCCTTAAAACAAACCAAAAAGTCATGTCTTCGCTCTTTATTTTTTTATTTTAAATTCAATGTAGCCACACAGGTCACATGGCAAAAAAATAAATAAAATTGTTCCAAAATTTATGGACTATAAACTTCTACTCTATATGATTAAATGTCTATTAATTTAATAACGTCACTGACATTAAAGTATGTGAACTTGCCTCTACTGACCATTAGCATATCATCACTTCTTTAGTTTGATGCACTTGAGGCTGTATCTTAAATGTTGTTCTACATTAATGGAGACCTATTATGCATAATTCACGTTTTAGTCATTTTTAGATGTTCGGATGGGTCTTCAGGGTGTACCAAAAAAAAGAAAAAACATTAGAAAAAAAACACCCCCTGTTTTTTGTCCTTTCGCATTTTTTTTTTTACCTGAGCGTAAACAACCCAACCAGATTTTTCCCTAATGTGATCTCATATAAGCAGATATGAAATGTCACATATAGTATAAGATAACTGTATGGACATTTCCCCTGTAAATATACTTTCTTTGCTTCACATGGTATTAAAAAAGATAAAATTTGGTGTCTTTAATAACAGACACCAACAGGGCATCTCGTGTTTTTTGTCATGCTGTACACCTCTTCTATTTAACTCACAGCTCTGCTGTTTGCTACAGCCAAAAACAAACTCTTGGGTGGCGCTTAGCTCTGTGCTGGTGAAAAGTTACAAACTAACTTATAATACAAATTACATTTTTTAAAGAAAAAAAAGAAATTTAAATAAGAATAATGACAGGCAATCTGTTTTCTCTTTTTTTTATTACACAGTAAAGACCTATTAGTCTAAAATCATCAAAACATGAATTTGTACACAATAAGCCCTATTTGTTGTAAAAATCTCAGCAAAATAGAGTTCACAGTCCAATACAGTGGAAAACAACTCTGAGACAAAAAGGTGCCTGGGATTTCGCTTTAAATGTATGTTCATGTCAAAGGTGTATAAGATTCATTTTGTCGGACTTAAGAACAAATCAGACTTATAAACATGCTCCCGGAACAGAACTCGTTTGTAAGTTGGGGACTACCTCTATTCTATTTCTAAACCTTTTCTCCAATTCCATTACTGCAGTGTAAATCCTGTATGCAAACAGTGAGAACAATCTGTGTGTTCATTTTAAAATAAAGGTACAACAAGCACTAATGCAGAGAAAGATACTCGATCGCCTACACCAACACAAAATAGTCCAGTCAGTAAAAAGGCCACTCTGTTCCTAGTCACATTTTCTAGAAAAGTATTTGACTTAGATTGCCAACAAGTTATTCATATACAATCATCCAAATCAAGGATTTTTTTTTTGTTGCTGTTGGTTTAAGGAATTATTGCTTTTTGTGGAACAAAAAAACCCCACTACTGTACATTCAGTGAACCATTTTATTAATATAGAGTGATGTCTGGACTTGTCAAGTGTTTAAAAACACAAACAGGTGTAGAACACAAGGACGAGTTTATATTCTCACCTTAGCAACCTTCACATTGTCAGTGTTGGCTGTTCCAGCTTACTGTAAAGCAGAGAAAGTGTAATAAACTACACAGGTATCTGTGGACTCGTCTTCCGTCGAAGGTCAGTGCATTAGACCTCTCAGTGTGTCTCAGAGACGCTGTTGTTAACTCATTACAGAGGATGTCTGTCTGTGTCTGCTTCGGGGCCAGACTGGAAGAAAATAATGTGATTATTACTTCGACATAAACGCGTTAGTGTCACATCAAACTGGGCGGCGAGCTTCCAGGAAGCTGCCGCAGAGTCAGTTATTGGAATGCGCGTGAGGGATTAGATGTGGTAGGGGTTTCTGACAGGCTGCTTTCACAAAGCTGACTTACAGTCGAGCACCATTTTTAGATGAAGTGAGAGGGGAGAATGAGTGAACAAGGGAGAGGGGAGGGAAGGGGTGTGTTTTCCGACGAGGAGAGAGACAAACAGACGCTGATCTGAGTCATCCTCACAACTCCACTGTTTGGCACCTTTTCTTCTTCTCTTCTCAATTTCTTTCTCTTTTTATCTGCCTCTCACCCACTTGTCAAAAGAAGCATCTGTCACCGATCTGTCTTACAAATGAAAGAAAGAAACACAGAAGAGCAGTCTGAGTATTGCAAGTAAACATTCACATGAGGGGGGCAGGCTTCCTAGTATCATCCTAGTATACTGTATAGTGCATCCCTGGAGGGTTTCACATCATTTTAAATACTAATTGCTGATTAGTAATGTAGGTTTTTCAGCCACCATAGGTTTATTTTTAAGGAAACCAGTAATATTTGGGAACAAAGTAAGTCCGTCTTCTAGTTATTCCTGAATGGTCTGGTACTTTTTGTCAATGAACATGTTCAAGAAGAGTGCTGATGAGCAAACACCTGAAGATATCTTATTTACTGTTCACAAAATTAAAATCCAAACTATATAACTACCTTCTCCTAATAATTTATTATTCATTTATTCATATTTGGTATGTATTTTATCCTGGTCAGTGGTATGATGTATCCAGAGCCCATTTTGGCATTGCTGACCTCTGGTGGGAATATACCCTTGGTGTAAGGTTCATACAGTAGTAGGATACCGATTCACTTACTGTAAGTGAAGCAATATCGATTTGAACTTCCACATCTAAAGTTTTTATGACATCACTGTTTCCTTCAGAGATGACGCAGATAATGTAATGTTTTCCGTCCTCTCCAAGGGGTAAACTCAGTACTAGAGTACCAAAAGAGAATAAACCATGGGGGAGTTTGACAGTCCTGTAAATCTCATAAGGTCCTCTTTATGTCTCCATTTATTCCTCTCCAGCGAAATAACTGTTCCCACAAATAAATAAATAAATAAATAAATAAATGTTTCTGGGTTGAATCCCAAATAGCACCTAATGGAAAGCTACTGCTCCATGTATTGGTATCCTGCTATGAACTTTACACCAAGGGTGTACAATCCCTTGTTCCACACACCAAGGCTCTTGATTAAGGATTAGAGAGGGATTTGCGATTCAGCCTTGTGTTAGCTTAATAGCTCACATTAATTGTGAAAAAAAAAAAAGAATCTGGTTCAGAGGCAATTTTGGAACTACTTTTAGAAACAAGTACTGCAATTACACAGGCAAAGTGTTGTTTACAATCACATAATATCAGATGTGTTTTCTTGCTGAAAGTGAATCAATGACCGGTTTTGAATGTGGGTTTTGGCAAGAGGCTGCTCTCACCTCTTTTCAGTGCTGAGGCCTTTCCTGACCTCTCTGTAATCAATAAAAAAATTAAAAAGTAATGTATTGAGTTCTGGTTTTATACTGAAATCCTCCAAGGATCAAAATCATACCATTTTGCCACCTGCCACTCCAAGACAAGGTTTTTAGGCTTTAAACCTTCCACAGTGCTAGAGATGTTGTGCTTAGGTCCATCTTCACAGCAAAATATAATTCATTTTAAGCGGCAGAAATAAGAATAATGTACTGTACACAGCATGACATATTCTACAAGCAAGAATCTAGTAGACATCCTGCTTATGGTTGCAGCACATGGTGTACAGTAAGCATATCCAAGACGACCTAAATACTCAGGTTTTGAAAGAGGGCCAGCTGCTTTTGCTCCACTGACATTTCCAAAAAGAAAAAGAAATTTCTCAGATTTTTCTGGGCTAATTTAAGTGGCATGGCTCTGTGATGCATACTGCTTTGTAAATTCAGCAGACAAAGCCTATTGCAGTCAAATCTTATGAAAATATGCTGATTAGTGATCTATTGATGCTGATCCGCCATATGCTAGTTTAGGCCCATTCCTTGCTAGCAAGACACACACACACACACACACACACACACAATCACTTGACTGACATTCAAGTAAGCAGCGATATTAATTATATATTAAGACGCTTGTTTTTATGATCACTGGTGGAGGCAGTATGCTTGTGTGAATGGTGTACAGTATTTGTGAATTGGGGTAGGGACATTGTGTGTTAAGTGAGGGTCTGGATACTACTGTGGTACTGCAGTACACCACTATTGTATAGAAATACAGGACTAGTGTACCAGCAAATTAAAACATTTAAACCACTCAACTAAACTATGCACTGGTAAGTATCTGACTCAGTTACTTTACCAAAATGGCTTCTTGCTCTCTCTGGCAGTAAAGTCCAAGCTACCAGCAGCTGGTCAGTGACCTGGCAGTCTCAGATTCTTCTAAATACCCCATCCATCCTTCTTTTTCTCTTCCTTCGTGATACAGAGTGAGTGTGACAGGCTCCTGGCCGTCCTTTCTTGGACCTCGCTGTACAATTTAGCGCTGTCCACATCATTGGAGTACCTCCTTGCTCTCTTGTTCACCTCTGATCTCCCCAACACTCTCGCCCCATCGCCCTGCCAGCTGTGAACACATGTCTGGCAGTAGCACTTACTCTCTGGTGCCTATGTCTCTACATCTTGCCTATGCTTCCTGGAATGCCAAAAAGAGACTTGACTTCTGTCTTGGTCTCACATCCAGTATCAGACAGCACCCTAGGAAAGACTGAGAACAAGGAGAGATAATGATGAGGCCTGATTATTAGTCAATTATGGCCACTCTATGGGGCACCGCTTCAAGAACAAGAGGGCGGGGGATAATCCCATTATCTGAGATGTCTGGATAATGGATTTTGTGTATGAGGCTTTTTTTAACACATGGCATTGAGTGTTGAGAAAATCATCTTCGCAAAACCTGTAATGATATCCGTGAGCCGTGCGAGAGGGAAACTCATTTCGGAGCTACCGACTCTGAACATGCACCATCATTTCCTCCTCTAGAATTCAGTACATGCTGTCTTCTGCCATGCTCAGCTTCTTTTTGCCCCCACCTTACCCGCTTGTTCTTTGTCCCTCGCTCTCACTCTCTCCCCAGGCCTCTCCATCTGCTGATGTTTCTGTTACGATCATTGTTATCGTTGGTATTGTCACTACTGCACACTTTTCGCCCATGTGAATAGCATAGCTTGGCTTGGGGGAGCAAATTACCAAATTATTACCTACAGCACGAGTGACCTTTATTTAGGATACATCTCTCCCTTGGCTGTTTAAGGAGAATGTTACCGCTATGCCTAGCTAAGATAACGGAGTGTTCCATTTCCATTACTTGTAGATCAATATGTTAAGGCCATATTACACATCATATTGACTGAAGCTGTTACAGTAAATGACCTGCAAACAAAGCGCTTCCCTCCCTGACCTGATGGGTTTTGCTGTTGGAGTCCCTGATCCCAAACTTAAGGATCCAGTCTGGGCAATTATTAATAATTTCTTTAAAATGACGTACAGCAATGGTCATCAACGTACAGTGAGAGCCAGTCAAAGCACTGGACAAAACCCATTCTCTCTCCAAAGTAAGTAACGATTATAAGAATGAAAATCTTGTGATGTGGTACAGTGGTTCAAGGATTTGAAAACATTTTACACTTCGAAGATTCTTTGTGAGGTTAAGGGTATTAAGATTCCTTAAAGAGGTTGATCTCTAATAGACAAATCCAATGTACAACACTATGTAGAACCTTTAATGGTTTTCAAGGCAGGAGAAACCAAAAGATTCAATAAAAGTGGAAAGTCTGCAGTCTGCACTCGACTTGTTGAACATCTGGAATTACAAAACCATTAATAGGTAGGCTTTTTTTATTGAAAAACTTCCAATGTAGCAGGATCTCAAGTGGTATTTGCCCAATATTAGAAAGATCATAAGTTTATTGAAAAAAATGAGTAAAGTTGCCAGTAATTAGCACTACATTTAAGCACTTGGCAGACACCCTTATCCAGAGCAACTTACATATTTTACTTCAACTTGGCAGCCGTGGGGTTTGAATCCAGGACCTTCTGAACTATAGTCCAATGTCTGGCCCACTGAGCTTCTCCGACCCTACACTACAATGGGTTTGTGTAAGCTCATGTACATACAAGATCACAGCTTGCATGCATAACAAAAAAGAAATAATGGCTGAGAAGCATGTCTCAAATGTGGAGCTCTTGTCTAATGGAAGCTCATGCAGCAATAGAGAACTAGCTAATGGGTTGGTACCGGCTAACTGCCATAGTAATAACCAATCTAAACATGGTAAAGAAATCAGGAAAAGTAAATCCAGGCGCACCTCAGACAAAGGACCTGTAGTGCATGCTAGGCTGTAAATGGTCTCCTTCCTTGGAGGTCGTGGTCTCAGTAAGAAGCATCGTTATTGCTTCTATGTCTGCTCTTCCACGTCACTGCATCTGTGCAGCAGTTTATGACTTGTTTTTTATGGCGCATTCATACATAAATGCATGTGAAAGAAAAGGAGACACCATCAAAACATTTGGCTCCTGGTTTGCGATGCCTTAATATACAGCTATGATCAGGTTCTACTTATAGTACAAATGACTCGCATCATATCATAAGCTCATGTGACATGCACATACGGTACATAAAATGCACGGAAACTGGTGTCACAACAAAGCTGTTGTGACATTTCTATAAAAACTAAAAGATAAGTAATTTAAAATGTATGTGAATTGTGGGTGTTTATTTGTGTGTATTGTTTTACAATCTGACAAAATGCTAGCCCTTGTCATATATATTAGAGACCTGGACCTGTAATCTAACAGAAGACACACTAGTGTAACCACCACCCGAGTCACACACACCCCTTAAATAGATGCACATTCATTTTCATAATTTGTCTCAAGTTTGATCTTTAAAATTATTATGCAAGTACATGCATGTAAAACTCTTGCAGTCATGTGATCCACAATCAAAACATCTAAAATTTAGTCTGTCAATCATGCCTGCCACAGATAATTCCATCATTTAATGATAAACTGCTGGCTACATTTAACTCCCATGGGTTATACTGAACACCATCTGACGAGAGGCCAGATAACGGTGTTCGTTAAAAAACTTAAGTCTTTAAATATTACTAACTTTTGTAATCAAACTCCAGCTGTTCTTTACAACACTTTCGAGGACAGTGCACTGGCAGATCTATGATATGGTGAACTCATCAGGTACAATTTAATATTAAACTCATTTGGTAAAACCTGAAACATTGTTTAGGCAGAATATCAGTGTAGATTACATTCTTTTATTAACACACTTTTGATTCTGGCCTATTTTCCTCCTTACCATGCTATCCATCTCTTACTTTTGCTAGGTGTGATGTCTAAAAAGGTAGTGCTAGTGACCGAGGTCGCTGTGTATGTGCTCAAACTGGCGTATTTAGCCGCGTAGCACATAGAAACTAAAAATTGTGCATGGGCAAAAAAAAAAAAAGATGCAAAATACTGATAACCACAAATTTTCTTTTCTTTTTGTCAGTGGGAAACTAACTAAACTGTCTTCCAGGTTATTGACCTTTTATAGGACATGCGGGATAGAGAATGAGTGAGTGAGTGAGAGTAGTGTATAATCTAAATACATCTGCACATTCAACTCTGATAGAGATTTTAATAAAAATTATAAATTCTAAAACTAATAAAGTTTTTAGAAATCTTCTACTACAGAAGCTTCTATTCATCCACCTTGAGTTGTGTGTGCAAGTGCATCACTGGCCAGAGAGCGGATTGGCCGTATGACAGCACAAGCCGAAAGCTCATTACAGACACTACAGAGCTCAGGGGCCTAATTAACAGCAGCTCATTTTCTACCTGTGCAATGAAACACTCTCCCATCATTTTTCATTATTAATACTTTAACAGCTGCTGACCGATGCGTGGGCCTCGATGAGGAACTTTCGGATCCATCAATTAACCTGGCCACAGGAAGCTTGGAGAACTGAAGGCCTGTGAGGACCTGCTGATACAGCTGCATATCCAATGCATTAATATTAATCTTTCACCTTTGCCATTCTGGGACACGTTTGTACCCCCCTGCAGAGCAGAGCAACAGGACCTTGACTCTGAGGGTGACCAGGAGGCTTCCCTTCTGAAACGATCTTTGACCCCTGACCCCTGAATCACACCGCTAGCTGTGAATCCCATGACACTTTTTTTTCTCCAAGACCCAGGCCTGGTATATTTAGATTTTTTTTTTTATTATTTTACATCTGAATTTAGGCCTCCTGGCTTTATGAACCCCAGCCAAGTTTTTGAGACATTAGCGATGCAGGCGTCCAGACGTCTTTGAATACAAAGGAGTCATTTCTCAGCTCCATTAGCTCTCTGAAATGTTCTGTCCTTTGAAAAGTTTCTTTCTAAGCACTGAATACAAATGAACGACCTGAGAGTTCGCCATCCAAGACCGCAGTGATGGACCGTTCTGCTCACTTCAGGGGTCATGCTTAAAGGTGTACTACAATGCATGTTTCTTCCACATACCAATGGGAACCTTGCCATCACTGTGCTTATGCAGGACACTATGCATAAAACATGTCTTAGTTAGAAACAGGCATGATGGGAGGCTTTGCTGCATGTGTCCTGCTCTGTAGCATCATGTGGTTTTCATGAGCCGTACATCTTCCTGCTGATCCAAAATGGACCCTCTTTTGTTCCACCACTCTTTTTTTTCTTAGTGGGTTCAATAGCTTTCCTTTCCCCAAGCCTGTCTGGGGTTAGCAAGACTTTCTCACTACTATCTCTATCTTTGTATCAATGCTTTTGCTTCCTTGCAGGCTTACTGACCTTGCTGTATAGACGAATGTGCGAAAAAGCCTTCTGGGAAAACAAGATGCAGGCCTTGCAATGCATCTGCTGTCACCAAGTGCCATGACCTCATCTTCTTCAAGCTCACACTTGCACATGACAACATTTCCTACCTCCCAAGAGCTAGTCATTGTTGCTTTTGCTCTAATGTGCTACAAGCTGAAATAGGCCATGTTTCATTTCACAGCAAGAGCAACAAAACTTCAGTACTACCTCTCGACTCTCTTTTACCTGTGAACCTGACGGGAACCTAATCAGCAATGACGATGGACTTTGCGAGAGCTACTCATCACTAAATCCTTGAAAATGATTCATATTACAGATTTTAAAAATGGAAGATTGTTAGGTTGTTCAGCACACACTATTTTCACACACTTGGGCTCAATTAACAGGCTACATCAAAAAAACAGGCACGCTGCGAAAAACATGGAAATTATACACATCTCTTGAATATGATTAATGGTCATTGTAAAATGTTTTCTGGGCATTGTTGAACAAGCCTTACTTTGCATATTTCTACGAAAGACTTAAACGACGCAATTAAATCTCCCCCATGTGCCTCCTGTAGGGCTTTAACAGGGAGGCCTTCTCCATACTGTACCTGAGGCTAAAGAAAGAGGGGTGTATATAAAAAAATTATATGCATGCTTTAATATTCATGAGCTGTTGTTTATTTGTGAGACGTCAATTGATTGTTTATTTCCCAATTGTTCAACAGTACAAGCAGTAACAATCAAATCAGAGCTCATTATGATATGCCCTCTCGGGAAACAAAATCAATAAGCAAATATAACCAATTGAAGAAAAATAATTGTTCATATATTCTGACTGACTTTCATGAATAACATTTAAATTCATGTATTAAAATCCCAAATGCAGTACTTCTGGGGGGAACAAACTGAAATTTTTTTTATTATAAATACTTGCGGCTTTTGAGTGGCAAAACAGAAAAGTAAGGATTTTTTTTTTGGACACACAAGTGGCATTGCGTATCTCAAAGGTTTTCCTCTCTGGTTGGCAGACAGGGCAGAATCCTGCGACAGAGTGAACTGGCGAAAATCAGAGGAAAACAAACTTGTCTTAAAATCTCCCAAGTGAAGAGTGTCCTATGTATAGTTGTAAAAAACTTCAGGCTTTCCTGAACTGAAATGTGCCTCACATTCCAGCATTTTAAAAACTGTTGAAAAAGTATAAAAAGAACAAAAACTGCATTGAAAAGAGTGCAGTGGAGGAGCATTGTGGACATGTTGACAGTCCATATCTGATGCTAAACTTAATCCAACAATTTGATCAAAGTCTAATGGTCTCACACTGAAGAAATCAGACTTATCTAGTGAAGATTTAAATGTCTTTAGGCAGATTTTTTTTTAAATGCCGTTTCTTAATCTCTCTCTTCTCAAACATGATCTCTGCAGAATGATTAAATTGTACATAAAAACATTTTCCATGTCTGTGAAATCTTGAGGATTTGTATTTTTTTGTTGTTTTCCCCCCCAGAATTCAGTGGCAGTAACATCCAACAGCTTTATACATGTACTAGTACAGAATGCAGTCTGCACCTTATTCCCAAAGTACACCAAGAGAACTACTCCATCCATCATTAAACCACTAATTAGGTAGAGGGTAAACAGTAATAACTAGATCTGTGTAAGAAATATCCTCAACAAATTATAGATTATGAAGTGTGTGTTCCCTCAGATTGCCCTCTACATCTGCAATAATCATAAAATTGATTGTGTTTCTGTTGCTTGATTACTGTTCGTAACGAATCCAAATGTTCGTTTTCTTTTCCCTCATGGTTCTACAGGTGCACGTGCACATCCTGATATTCACATTTTATCCACTTCGTGATCAGGCATTTGGCACAAAAGATTTAAAAAAAAAAAAGAAAAGCCCAAAGAAAGCCCTTGCCAACATCCATGAGAGCTGAATTAAATTCACATTAAAAGAAGACGATTTGGGCATTTCTAGCTGGGCATATAATTAACCCAAGCTGAACAAAGTGGGAAACAAAGACCGTGTTTCCAGGAGTAAAACTTTTTCACATTTTTGGCGGTGGAATTTACAGGATGAGCTTCTCATAGAGCTGTCTTGCAGATAAACAGCTGCTCCAAAGCTCTCTCACCATGGCACTAATAGACAAGAGCATCCGGTGCTTCAGGCTGCGTTCAGCACTGTAATTCAGGCTCGCCTCGTCAGACTCTTCGCCTCCGTGTTTATGACAGAGACAATAAAGTGCGCGTACGAGGCCAGAAAAAAGGCAAGATGCTTAATCTCTTTGGACGGATTTATATTCTCCTGTAAGTAAGTGTGTGTTGGAAATGTCTCGTTAAAATCTCAGAAAGGCCAGAGGGGAACTGAAGGCAGGTAATCGTCTAAGAAAATTAAGGGGAGCTCAACATTTTAGAGATGGTGCAGCGGCACGGGTCATACATTTCTCTTTGCCTAGGATTCAATGAGTTTTACATGGTGAAGACACCAGTAATTACAATGGGGAAGTTACAGAGCCTTTCCTAAAGTTGTTTTTTTAGGCTTTGAAACCTCCTCCAAGTGGTTCTTGCTTGAGCATGATTGATGAGTGGCTTGATTTGTAAATGTAGCAGATGGACGTGTGTGTGTGTGTGCGCATGTGTGTGTTTTCTCGAGTGCTGCGTTCACTGCAGGCCGAGCTCTTTATTCTCCACAAACCAAAGAAACCCACCTGCTCGCACTCGTCTCTCCACATCTCAATGAGCTGTTTCTTTCACTCCACCGCAAAGTCCTTCAGCAGTGGAGAGAGGAAGGAGGGGGAAAAAGGGGAGTTTAAAAATCTCCACGTCTGCTGCTGTTTGGAATTCGCCATCAGCGCACTTTTCCCCCCTGACATTTTGCTGATGGAAAGGCCTTCAGAAATGCTTATCATTACAAAAACCCATCCGCCACCTTTCATTCTACTAACTTGGCAAAGTGTAGAAATGCGAAAAAGCAAAAAATAAAAAATAAAAATAAACGTCTTTTTGGGGAAATGTGTGTTTAAAAAAAAACACATATATATTTCTTTAGGAAATAATTTGGTGAAAGATTTACTAATAATCCGATCTGATTTTGGTACATCAAACCCACACATATTTAGGCACTCTCTATCAAGGTCAGAACAGCTGTAAAAGAAACTCAGGTGCCCAGTCCATGGCGGTCTGTGCGACAGCCAGTGCAGCCGCCCCAAGCGTAGCTGAAATTCCCCACACGGCCATCCTGATGAGCTGGTGGGTGCCACTGGGCTGAGCGCTGTGGGGCTGTATGAGAGTGAGGCGGGGGTCTTGACGCTGGTGGAGATACTGACGTTGCTGCCGCAGGACGGAGTCAGGTCGCTGCTGTTGAGTGGACATCTGGAAGTCTTGAAAGGAGTTGATGGCAATGCTGGAGAGAGAGAGAGAGAGAGAGAGAGAAAAGAAAGAAACAGACAGTTTTTAGCACTAATTTGTGTACAAATGTTTAAAATCCTGATGTACTTATTAAATCTTATAAGAATCTTAAAAATTTTATAACTAAATCTAAATACAAGCTTCCTGTTAATGCTTTATTCTGATTGAAGGTGTTGATTCATTCTTTAATAAGAGCAGCTTTCACAAGAAAATAACAGATTTTAAACACTCACTGGTCACTTAATGGGTACACCTTTTTAACTCCTTGTTAATGCAAATATTTTTTCAGGCAATCACATGGCAGCAACTAAATGCATTTATGCATGCAGACATTGTAAAGACGATCTGATAAAATTCAAACCGAGCACCAGGGAAGAAACCTGGTCTGAGTATTTCAGAAACTGCTGATCTACCGGAATTGTAATGTATAACCATCCCTAGTGTTTATGGAGAATGGTCTTAAAAAGAGAAAATATCCAGTGAGTGGTAGTTCACAGGGCGAAAATGCCTTGTTGGTGTCAGAGGTCAGGGGAGAATGACCAGACTGGTTCAAGCGGATAAAAAATAATAATAATAAAAAAAAAATAACAGTAACTCAAATAACATCTCTTTACAAAGAACATCTCTGAACACACAACACACAGAACCTTGAAAACCACACCAGGTCCCACTCCGGTCAACTAAGAACAGGAACAGGAAACTGATACTACAATTAACATAGTCTCACCAAAATTGATCCATATACGATTTCTGCTGCAACATTCAGATGGAAGGGTTAGAATTTGGCGTAAATGAAAGCATGGCTCCATCATGCCTTGTATTAATGGTTCAGGCAGGTAGAGGTGATATAATGTTGCAGATATTTGCTCGGCACACATTGGACCCCTTGGTACCAACTTAGCCTTGTTTAAATGACATAGCCTACCTGAGTATTGTTGCTTACTAGGTCTTTACCTTTATGACCACAAGATAACATCATGTCACAAAGGTAAAATATTCTCAAACTGGATTCTTGAACATGGCAATGAGGTCACCGTACTCAAATCTGAGAGTGGACGCAGAAATTTTTTTTTTTTTTTTTTTATAATTTGATGAAGGCAGTGTTTCCCCACACATACTGTAGAGTATATTGGGTGGCCACTCTAAATATATTTGTTCATCCTTTTTTAAAATCTGTGCAAGAGAACTATGCCATCCGCGCTCAATTATTTAGGAGTGGTCAGTTCCCTCTCGCGCTGGCAGAATAAACAGGTACAGGAGCAGTGTTTTGAGAGGCAGTAAATGCAGCGGATGCCGGCTGCTATAAAGAGAAAAAAGAGTGCACATGCTCCACAGAGAAACACAGTTTTACATGGTGCACGGGCTCCTCTTTAAAAAAACAAAACAAAGATTAATAATCCTTAAAACCTAAGCAGCATGGATGTGTGTGGATTGGACAATGTTTTTATTTTACTTTTTATTATAGCTTTTTTTTATCCTTATATGGATCTCTTGCCCATGTGTTAATAGGGAGGTTTCAGACATCACAAGGCACATTTAGGTTTTTTTATGCGTAATGCGGAACCAAAGTTATTATTACTTTGAAAAAAGTTTTAATTTTACTGCTACCAGAATATGAGAATGGCATCGCAAAAATGCAGAACTCAAAAAATTATTATTATTATAATAGGACTAAAGACACAATATCAAAACATAGTAATTTGTTGTCTGTTGTATGTAGTAAAACACTTTTGCCCTGGCAGGTAATGCTGGATCATTCCAAGGGCTACCACTGCATGTATATTTTAGACCTGTAGGAAACACTGGAAGCAGATGTTTAATTTCTTTTTTTCTTTTTTCTTTAACTGCTAATGGATGTCAAACTGTAATAAAACTGTGCTGCTTGTTCAGAATGCTTACTATAGGTTCCCTGCATCTAGAGCCGTTTACAAATAAAAAGAATGCAACATTACTTCCTCCTCTGTCTCTACAGTAAGAACACAGTAACCCCTGTGTTCTATTGAAATGACTGAATTCAATATTTATACTAGTACAGTATTAACTGGAAGACTGGCTGACTGATTGATTTCTACATAAATACACCCAACGGGAGACAAGAGAGGGTGAGCGAGGGAAAGAGAGACAGAGAGAGAGAGAAAGGGAAAACATAGTAGACAGGCATGGGGGGGGGGGGGGGTAGTGAGGGGAGGGGGACAGAAATTTGCCCTCTAGTCTGCTCACAAAGACAGCACTTTTAATTTCAGCAGTAATGTTCTCCAATTACAGCAGTGAGGCAGCGCAACAGCGCTTGCGCTGAGGGCTAAAGTACACACAGTTCCTTTAACAGTTTGGAGAAAAACATCATTATAAAAAAAAATCATAAAATATTCAATTCCATTTCATTATTGTCCCTCTGGTCGAACGCAAAATGCAAATGCTGTTCCCTCAAGACTATAAAACACCAGAAAAATAAAGACCCCATGCTCAAGTGCACTTGGGGAAAGTGAGTGTTGTGCGCAAAAAGAACCGAAGGTGCAGACCGAAGGGCTTAGCGTCTTTAAGACGTGTTGTTTTTCCCCTCCTTCCCTTTTTTCTGTAGTTCTCATTAAGATCCGAAGCTAATACTGTGCAGCTGAAAATAGCTGACAGGTACGAGCAGAGCAATTAACTTTTAAACTCTCACTTTAAGAGAGGAAGACCCGAGAGAGGCGAGGCGAGGCGGGTGCTGATGAAACCACTGCCGAATCTGTAACGTAGGCTCACCCAGCCGCTGTCAGTCAATCAAGCCGCTAAAGGCACAACAGAAAATTTTCAGCATGTGGTTTGTACGGACGCATATTACTGGCTCGCCGCTAGTCACACAGGTGGTCACATGGCTTCTTGCTGAAATGCTCCTGACAACTGCAGAAAGACTGCTGTCCTACATCCTGCCTGGATTCTCGGGTAAGGCTACATGTTTTGTGGATTTTCCGCAATGTTAATTGTGACTGCAAATGGATAAAAATTATAATTCTCCCTTAATAAATATGAAATCATTTGCAAATTGCTGCAGTTTACTAAAACGGCACTTCAGGATGCAGGATGGATAATTAAATTAATTAGACACTAATTGATCCACCCAAATCAACAAGCCTTATTCGTAAAAGAAAAATAATACGCCTTTATTTATCACATATACTTTAACAAACAGTCAAATGATTTTCTTTGCATATCCTAGTGCATTTCAAACTTGGGGTCAGAGCACAGGGTCAGCCAGGGCACAGCACCGCTGGAGCAGACAGGGTAAGTGTCTTGGTCAAAGGAACCAATAGTAGCTGCTTGGTGGGGCTGGGGCATAAACAACCATTAGTAATTCTAGAGTCTTAACCTGCTGAGCTACAGCACCACTGAAAGACCAAGCATTTTTTCTTCCTTTAATATTAAGCTGTCCAGATTCCTGTTCTTGTCAAAACCCAGTGTGGTTTCCCGCTGTTGTACTCCATCTGTCTCAAGGATCGACATGTTGTACAGTTTGAAATGCTTTTCAGCTAATCATGGTTGTTCAGAGTGGTTATTTGAACTCCCATAGCCTCCCTGTTAGCTCGAACCTGCCTGGCCTACAATCATCAAGGCGTTTCCACCCCCAGAACTACCACTTCCTATATGTTTTTTTTGTTTTTGCACCTTTCTGCATAAACTCATTTCTGAAATGGTAGCCATGCCACACTCATTAAATGATGCCAAGGAAGGAACAAACAATGAAAAATTCTATAAGCAGTGGTATAGGTGTTGCTATTAAGATGACTGATGAGGGTAGATGAATTGATCTCATACAAAACCCCACAGAGAGTGCTTTGAATAATTTAAGAACATCAAAGCTTGATTGATCTTCACAGCCAGGTGGTCAAGAGGAGAAAAGCCCAGTCATGATATGGACGAGATTTAAATAACTTGGTTAAATGAATTTTTACTAATGTTACCAATACTTGCGGAGATACACATCACAGTTCTAAGCTATGATTTTGCGGCAATCAATGTTCTGCTGTTGTCACCAAGAGCAGCTTAATGAAGCACACACGCAAAAAGAACCAGAAGTTGGGCCGTGTGCTCACTCTGATTATGGCGGCAGAGTTTGGATGTCCTAATCATTTATTTTATGACGCGTATAGGAAACCTATAATTCAATCCTCACCACAAGGATTCTAAGTAAATCATTGTTTTTTTCCCTTCTACCATGTGCTAGTATGAATCAGCAGCCCTGCTGTGCTGTTGTCCCTGAGACCCACTAAGCTGAGTGTGCTCTTGACTGAGACATGACGCAGCGACACATCGCATCACTAGACCCTGCTTACCAAACCGACACTCGTTTGACTGTACAACATTAGACACGATACCCGAAGTCGTGCTGTTTCGACATGACAAACAGACCTACGCGCTTTATCACAGAGCTAGTGCAAAACACATTAACAGCACCGCCGACACCGCTTTGTTCATGTGAAGCTTAATTAAATCTTTGCATTTACAAGATTAACGTTAGTGTACTGTACGTGATAAGCCCGCAGCACTCATTTCTCTTTCTTCTGTCAGTGCATCTAAAGTGACTAATGCAAAAAAAAAAAAAAAAAGAAAGAAAGGAAAAAAACATCCCATACAGGCTTGTCCCATTCATTTGCACAGAAGCCGATTCGTTTGAACTCGAAAGGTTGTGAGAAATGAGCTGGCAGGAAAAACAGCAACAAAAAAACAGCGCAGTCACAGCAGTGGGGAAGGAGCAAGGGAAAAAAAAAAAAAAAAACCTTTTACATGATCCGGCATATTGTAAATGCATGAGGGCACACTGCTGAGCGCTTTAAATCGTGAACACTTCGATGATGCCATGTGGCAAGCTTTAAAAAACACAGAGTTCTGAGGAGGAGAGAGGAAGAGATACGGCTGCTCCTGCTGTTGGATTAAAGAGGTGATACTAGAGCCTGAGGTGATACTAGAGTCAGTCACTGTAGCATCTACAGGAGTGGCATATTGATACACACAGACATACACACACAGACACACACAGTAAACGTCTATTTGAAAAGGAAATGACAGGCCAGGACACAAAATGGCACACTTGTCCACACTGCAAGGGCATCAAATATTGACTTTTCCCTGCTTGTGAGTTACCTTTAAATAAATAAATAAATAATCTGAGATTACTGATTTATTCATCCAGAGCAGGGTGATTAAGAAATGGATGAAGAGTAGGACACAGTGTAATATCATCATCGGGAACTGCTTGGTAGCAGCGGCCATTCACTGAAACGTTGCTTGATGATGGATTTCCAGGTGTTCCAGAGTAACACAGTAAACCGTAAAAAAAAAAAAAAAAGCTGTAACAGTACAGTTTCAAAACAAATCCTCATGCAGGAGACAACACAAAGGTGAATGAAGTCGAAATTGGGCTCTTGATTGAATTTAACAAAAAACAGAAGATGGAATGAAACAATGGAAGGAATGAAAGTAACTGAACTAAGAAGAAAAAAAACTAACTGGGAAGAAAACTAAAGGCAAAAGCAAAAAAGTGAGCAAAAAAAAAGAAAAAAAAGAAAAGAAAAACAACAAGAAATAAAAGCATAAAGGAAAATAAGAATCCAAGATAGGCAGAAAGCCATGCAGGAAGGAAGGAAGTTGGGAAGAATAACTGCCGACAGGAAGCAAGGAAGAAACTAAGGAAGGAAGGCAGGAAGGCAAGAATGAAGACCAACAAAAAGCAAGGCAGCCTGGAAGGCAGAAAGACATGCAGACAGAAAGGGAGGAAAAAAGGCAAGAAGACAGGAAGGAAGGCAGGACGGAAAACAGGAAGGAAGAAAGAAAATAAAAATAATAAAAAACTGGACACCACAGAAATGAAGTCCTACAAACCATCATGCATTAAACTGTTCATTTAATTTACTGCGAATGAATCAGGAACAAAATAGAAACACGGGTACTGAAGCTATTTCATAAGCTCCCACTAAATTACATGATTACGGCTTGAAGTGACGTTCAGGTGCAACCTGTAGGTCGGGAACTCGCTCATTTTGTTTGCGATAATTCCAGTAACACACGAAGGCAAGATGAGAACAAGGCCATGGTCCTCATTACATCTTGTTTTAATGCCCGAGAAAATCAGAGCTGAATACAAATCACAGCGCTGAACAAAGGGCTATGGGGCACGCTCGCCTCAGTATGTCTGTGGGGGTGGGGGTGGGGGGGGTGGTAAATGGGAGGTGCTAACAAAGAACATTTGGGGGTCAATGTCATTAGAAGTGGTGTACTACACAACTCATTACTACACACTGCAGGGTCAAGCGACACAATGCAGAATGGGGCTACAGGTCACAGCCCGGGGAGCATGCTCATTTCAACACCTCGAAAAACAATGTAGCTGAGTGAGCGCAGACACACACACACACACACACACACAAACATAGTCCTCCTCTTCCCAGAGGGGTCACAGATGCTAGAGGAGGTGGAGCTTATGGAAAACAAGGCAGGCATGTAATTACCCAGAGAACAGGGTGTGTGTGTGTGTGTGTGTATTGGAGAGCTGCCCTGCATCAAGGCTCTTGTGTACTCAACTACTAGAGAAACTATAAAGAAACGTGCTCACACACTCCCAGACTGATTTCTGCTCCAAAGGGTGTTAAAACACGAATAGGGCTTGCTGGAGTGGAAATGCCTCTTCTCTGTGAAGAAAAGGTTTCAGGTACCTTCTCTGAACAGCAAAAGCATGAAAGAGTGACTCCAGTGGTGAAGGAAGCGCCGTGTACATACTCCGTCCACACAGGCAGCAGTGTGGCAAAAAGGATGTGTGGCAAGAAGTGGCAAAACACCATGGCCTATACGTGACAATACAGGGTCAGCTAAGCAAGGGAGGCAGAGGTGAAAAGATTTCATGCTCTACAGCTCCACCTGCTGGACGAGCTGCTTAATATACAGCACAAGTCTCTGTCTTTTAGAAAAAGAAAAATATCGACAAAAGAAGCAGGAACTAGTGAAGGAACAAATGTACAGAGAAAAATGTGGAAGTTTTTTTAAAAAAAGAAAAGGAAAAAATAAAAATTTATGGAAGTAACGACAGTAGAAGCATGGAGAATGTACAGAAGTAATAAGGAGAGAATGAATGATGGAAGGAAGGAAGGAATTTGTTAAAAGTAAAGAAGAACTTATGCAATTAGAGAGATGATAAGAAAGAAAGGGATGCACAGCAGGACTGCAGAAAGTAAGAAAGAATAGAAGAAAGAAAATAACTAACTGAACAAAAGCATGAACATATAAAGAAGGTAAGACAAAATAAACAGAAGAAAGAACATGACTGGGAGGAAAGGAGGCAAGAAACAAATAAATGATGAAATAAACAAAAGGAAAAGAATATGAAAGAATAAGAACATGAATTAAATAAATGAAAAAACAAAGGGAAGAAGAAAGAAAAGGAGAGAAGTCCCTGGATGGAAGAAGAAAGAACAAAAAAAAATTATAAAGTGAGTAAGTAAGTATGGAAGGGATGAGGGAAATTAATGATTAAATAAATGAAAGAAAAAAGACGGAAGGAACAAGTCTCTGGGAGCAATGTCAGAGATGCAGTGAAAGAAAAAATATGTTCTGGCGTGTAAGAAACATCTGAATAAATTAATTGCTATTATTATTATTATTATTATTATTATTATTATTATCCCCAGAATAATACAATAAGTGGACTTCTAAATATAAGCACACATTACAGACTCACACTACAGAATACTGAGTGTTTTGAGGATTGTGTGTGTGTGTGTTTGTTACCTGTTGCGGGACTGCAGTGTGGCGGAGCAGGCGAGCTGGGTGGGGGGGTAGCGGGTGAAGAGGTGGTGTGTGTGTAAGATGAGCTGCTCGTACGGAAGGTTCTGAGGAATCTGAGAGAGCAGGTGATGAACACTGGCCATGTCACACTCCGTGCTCTTTACCTCATGCTCCCGATACAACACAATCTGTAACACACCAGACGCAGTGCAGAAGTGAGAACACACAGCAGGGGAAGGAGGGGAAAAAATGGAGAAAGGAAGAGAGAAAAAAGGAAGGACTGACAGAAAGAAAAAAAATATTTTATTGTGACATTGAGGAAGTAAGGAAGGATGGATAAATCTGAAGGAAGGAACAGAAAGAGGAATTAAGGAAATTAATAAAAATGTAAAGTAAGAAAGCAAAGCAAGAAAAAGAAACACTTACGAAGAAGAACAGAAAAAGAATAAAAGAAAAAGAAAGTCACTTTGAAAAAGCAATTTACATCGCTACATTTAAGAAGTAGGGAACAAATGGAGAAATTGAAAGAAAGGAAGAAAAGATAAAACTGAAAGAAAAGATAAAGGATGAAACTAAAAAAGAAGCAAGGAAGGGCAGAGAAAGAAACAAGAAAGAAAGCTGAACTTAAATATTAAAGTGAAAGAAGAAAGCAAATGAAAAAGAAACAGGAGAAAAGAAGGAGAAAGGGATAGAAAGGATACGTAAGGAAGGAAGGAAGAAAAATAGAAAGAAAAAACACAAAGTGATAGATGATAAAGGAATTAAAACAAGACAAAAAAGAAAGGAATTTCACCAGAGAAAAAAAAACATTGAAACACTCTTTCACACAGTGAATTTCCTTCTCTCACTCCTTCTCTTTCACACACACACACACACACACACCAGCTTTTCAAACCCTGGGCAAAGTTTTTGATAAATGAGTAAATAAAGAGGTTTTGGTTAATGGGCTCAGATTCTGTTTTAGCTGCCGCATTGATAGTGCTGGCTACAATCCCCTCAACCACAGCAACTACAGCGATCACAACTTCATCAGCTACAGCAACCACAGCAACTAAAGTAACTACAGCAACCACAGCAGCAACAGCACCTAAAGTAACTACAGCATGTAACGTAACTACAGCAACCACAGCAGCAACAGCACCTAAAGTAACTACAGCATGTAACGTAACTACAGTAACTACAGCAGCTACAGCACCTAAAGTAACTACAGCAACAAAATAACCTACACCAGGGGTAGGCAAGTTCGTTCCTAGAGAGCCCTACAGAGTTCAGCTCTAAATTTTAATTACCTGCTTGTAGCATTAGTAATCCTGTAGACCCTGATTAACTTGTTCAGGTGTGTATGATTGTGGCTAGAGATAAATTGCGGCTCTGTAGGACCAAACTTGCCTACACCTGACCTACACTAACTGCAGCAACTACAATTAAAGCACCTAAAATAACTATAGCAACTCCACCAACCATAACAAAAGCACCTACTGCAACAAACAGCTACAGCACCTACAAAACTACAGCAACTACTGGCCTTCAGGAGTGAGCTCTAAACAAACAGATGCACACAACCTGTCCACATAAAAACAGGTACATTATCTGTTACCATCACTCCCACATATACACACAACCTGTCCATATAAAAACAGGTACATTATCTGTTACCATCACTCTCTCACACAGACACACACATCTCCATTTGCGATAGATTTGCACTCCGGTCTATCGGGTTGCGGGGTCAGTGGTGTAAATAGCCGTCTGGTGTCCACGCTGCAGGTCAGTGGAGAGTGCACTTAGTCTGCGTGGTCTAGTCCGAGCGGCTCCTGCTCGAGCCCTGCTGGTTTACCGCCTGCCCCAGGGGACTTCCAGCAACCTAAAGAGGCAGGATGGACTACATTTCCTGCACGCTTTGTTATCCGCACTTCAAACGGTCTCGGCCCCCTTTCGGCTCAGCGCTGCACTTTGGCAAGGCAGAGACTCACAGCGAGGCGTGAAAGAGGGCCAGCTGAAGCGCGCGAGCACAAACACAGCAAGCCGCTTCCCTCAAACCTCCACTGAGTTCATTAGAGATGTTTAATTAACTCGTCTCACTACAACAAAGTGCCCTGGATTCACACAAACACAAACACTAAGCATCTCATACTGCTGTTCTTTTACATCAAGAGTGTGTTTGTATGTAACAGGTGTGTGTTTGTGTGAATCCTGGGCACTTGGTTGTAATGAGACTACATCAAAAGTGTAAGTGTGTGTGTGTGTTTGTGTCAATCCATAGTACAGTGGAACCTTGAATTGCAAGTAACGCAGTTTGCGAGCAAAGAATTTAAATACATTTTTGACTTGAAAAACGAGCAAGTATGGGTTTACGAGTACTGAGTATCATGTATCACGCATGCGCTTCTCGTTTTGATGCCAAGCGTCACGTAATCACAACTGAGTCAATGGTTTTTCTCTCTCTTGCGCTGCAGAATTGTGGGTAATCGTCTCCCCTGCTGGGTGTTACTGGTATAATCAACATCTGTGCACGCATGTACTGTTTACTATAACACTGTGACCATGTGTGTGCACGTAAAACATAATATAATTTGTTTGTATGCATGTGTGTACAACGTGCGTGTACTGTTTCTTATAACACACGTGTGCATGCGTATAAAGGAAAAACAAGTCTCAATAGAGGGTAAAGATCAATTTTTTTCTCTCCCTCTCTGTTTCAGCCGGTCGTTAGTCGTCATGATTGTGCGCGCGCGTAATTTGACACTGTGCTCCTTTACACACACACACACACACACACACACACACTTTCTCGCCTTTACAGCACCCCTCCCACCCCCTCCTCCTCTCGGCTTCCCATACACATACAGACGCACACTCACTGCCCTGCACAGAAACTCTGCTCTGTCACGACTCTTTTCAAAGGTAAAGTGTGCAGGTTCATTTTTATTTATTTATTTTTTTACTTTACAGCAGTGATTCCGTTATTAAGCGCTCATTATCGATGTTCCTTGCAAATTTTTCCGGTAAAACAGTCTTTCCATTAAGATTAAGATTTATTTACTTTTTTAAAAGGTAAAGTGCAGGTTAATTTGTTTTATTTTTACTTTATATTTTGTATTAAATTCTTTTTTTTTTTTTTGTTGTATGTTTTGGGGAGGCTGAGGAATGAACAATTTGAGTTTTCATCATTTCTTATGGGAAAATTTTATTTGGTTTACGAGTGTTTTGGAATACGAGCCCACTTCCGGAACGAATTATGCTTGTGATCGCAGGTTCCACTGTACATAGTTATAGTGAAACTACGTCAACAGAGAGCGTGATAGAGAGAAAAGAAAGAGAGAGAGAGAGAGAGAGAGCATGTCTGGGAAAAGGAAAGAAAGGAAGAAAGAAAAGAAATAACTAAACAAACAAAAATAAAAAGGGGGAAAATATGTAAAAGCTACTAAATAAACTTTAATGGGGCATTCACGGGTGTATTTGGCCAAGCATGAGGTAACACAGACTTTGTTCCATAATAATCGGCCCACGGGAAGAGAAGATTTTCTAATTTGAAATGGAAAACACCTATATATCATTAAAAATTTAAAAATGGCGCTGTACATTTTTGAAATGTTTATGAATGTTCGATTGAAATCTACTCAATAAACACAATCTCACACCTTCATTCCACGCACTTCATTGTAACACTTAAAAATTCAAAGTTGTGGGCACAACTAGTAATGAATATCAATTTAAAAAAAAAAAGGACTAAAAATTTCAGAAAGAAAGAAAAGTAAACTTATGTAAAGAAAAAAACAACTACAAAAAGATCATAAGAAGAAAGGGAAAAAAACGACAGAGACGTATTTGTTCCGGGGGGTGGGGGGATGGGGGGGTAGTGGCGCTGTAGTGGACTCAGCACACAGTAATCAGAGCGTCAGTCGTCACTGCGCTTCCTAATGGAGCGAAATCCTTTAGAGTTCTGTTCATTACGTCCAGAACACACTTCAGCAGCTTTATCAGGGAAACCAATCAATGAGTCGCTAATACATACTCTCACATAGTCTCAGTCTGACAAACTGCACACTGCAAACTTCACTGTGTCACTATGCATGAGAGAGAGAGAGAGAGAGAGAGCTCAGTATGCAAAAAGAGTCCTCACCACAGCAGCAAAGTAAATGGCCATGAGCGGATGAGAGGCTAGGAAGAAATCATAGAGTCGCAGAACGTGCCGGAAGTCTGAAAGGACGTGGCCATACCACGTAATCAGCCAACTGAGGGCAAAGATAGTGCCGACCTCGGCCCTGTAACACACAAAAAGGAAGAAATTTTCATCATGCTCTCAAATACATGCAAACTCGGCAATAACAAAGTGAATGCATCATGAATATACGCAAACTAATTCATCCATTTATCTCATCCATTCAGTGAAGGTCTCATGGGACATCAGCATCTGCAGTTCAAGTTTGCATCTAGTCACTACTATGTGGTTCTGCATTCCTCTGACTGTGTGTGTGTGTGTGTGTGTGTTCATTTTGCTGTTGTGTCAGGGCGACACTAGTTGAGCTGCACTGCCCATGGCTATGGAGGCATGTAAACATTGTCAATGTGCAAGAAAAACATTCAGCATGTTGCTCTCTGCACGGGTGACGCAACAGCGAGCCCGAGCATCTCAGTCACGCGTGCTCTCCTCCTTAACCACGGTTCAGCGCTTCCATCCTGCGGCTGCTCCTTCTCCTCCCCGACATAACAGGATCTTACACACACGCACGCACACACCACGTTCTGTTGTGCAGCAGTAATGAACTTCCTATATTAAAATAAGAAGTGTGTGAGGATGAGTTTTATCATGGTCATCAGTCAGTGCTTAATCGCTAGTGCAGAACTATGTGGAAAAAGAGAACTACTGAAAGTGCATTGGAGGACATAGCCAATGGAAAATGTCTCCAGAGTTAACTCATTGTAACAATCAGAAGTAAAGCTTAAAGACAAGAAAGTATTTTGACCTTAAGTCTGAGTAATACAGAAACAGGACTTTCCCACACATTCAGTGAATAAAATGGGCTAAAATGCGACTGTGCTCCTATGTAGCAACTGAAATGCTGTATCACCTGGAGGTCATGAGCTTGAATCTCAATGATGCACCAACGTCCTTGGTGCTAGAAGCAAAATGTGATGTGCTCTGTTAAGGGAGAGGGAGGGGGGCGGCGGGGGGTGTTGAATTTAGACATGGTTATTTGATATAATATGGGAGTTTGCGTGGGTTTTAATTTTTTTGGGGGGTGCTTAGCAATATGACCTTAATTCAAGATCATGACTAATTAAACATTAAACGTTGACAACTCGAGTAATTCGATTACTAAAAATGAAGCTTCTTTTAATTAATTTTAAAAGCTTGCATTATGTTTTTTCCGCAATTATTTGTTTACAGCACGCTTTTGACAAAATGCTCTTCCGGATGCAAGCCGCCAGTAAACAACAACGAGGAAGAAGCGCTTACGCCTCACCCAAAAAGTGGAAGGAGACGCAAACAGCTGTGTATTGATTTGATGAAGCGTGTTGTTGCGGGCTGCAAAATGGAAGGGAGCGATAAAATTATCAGCGAGCCAGATGAAGAAAGTTTTTGCATCTGAGAAAAGGCTTTAAAATAAGAATGTATGGCTCTTTAGTGCACTTAATTCATCTCAGTCAACTTTAATACCCCTATCTCACCTATGTGGTTTTGTGCGGTGGCGGGAAGTACGGTTCATCATGAGTTACCACGAGTTTTGGCGCTGCGATTCAGTTTTCACCTTTCCTTGTATTGTGAATAATGGCAACATTTATTTTTGATAAAATACTGTATGCATTTAAAAAATAAAAGTAGTTTTTTCTAAAAAGAAAACCAATAAATCTTTGTTTCTCTTATATATTTTACATTGCTGTTTAATTAAGCAAAAGTACATTTTATCCGATTAATCGAATAATTTTTGGTAGAATAGTCGATTATTACAATATTCGATAGCTACAGCCCTATCTCAGTGGGAAGTTTTTGTGTTGCATCCTGTTTCATTAGGGTAAAAAACAAACAAACAAACAAAAAAAAAAATGCTATGCTGTTTACAGTAGTGTAGTCAGGTGGAAATCTGAGAACTGCACATTAAGTTGCATTTATGAGGTGAAAAGTTACAAAAGTTACAAAATAATAAAATATAGTGTTTCTATTAAAAACTTACCACTGCTCCAAAAGTTACCAGCCTCAAAAATCACCAATTACAGTACATTAGATTATGAAGACTTTACAGATCATGAGTAGCCGACACATCTCAATATTGATTGTTCAAAAAAGAACAGTGCATATTTTGGACGACTTCAGCATTGTTTTATAATGTAGGGAAAAAAAAACAGGAAAGACCATGGAATTAAAAGTTGTGTCCAAACTTTCGACTGGTAGCATATTTAAAATGGTCATCCTGGGATTGAGATGTTGCATATTTTTCAATATGTTTATTTTGGTATTATCCTCCCCGGCTCAAAAATTTTAGTATCTAAAAGTGAAATGCTTTCTGACCTCTATAGATGACTAGTGCACATCTATGCTTTCTGAAAAAGGTACTGTGAAATTTTGGCCAAATTCCCATGGTTTGGAATAGTTTAGGAGGAGTTGTGGATAGCAGATCTGACCCTCCTCCTTAAAAAAAAAAAAAAAAAATCTCTCTCTCTCTCTCTCTATATATATATATATATATATATATATATATATAGACAGACTTTTTGAGAGTGTACATCTATGCTTTCCAATAAAGGTTTGGTGAAATTCCCAGAAATGGTTTCAGAGGATTTGCAAATTGAATAAAAGTGTCAAAAAAACACAGACATGAAAAGAAAGATAGTGATCCTATGCTTTGCAGGCAGGCGACACAAAAATGTGGTGAGACATCAATGTTCAAGCTTTATGGTACTATAAGAAACCCATGGTGTGATTTGTTATAGTATAAGACCTGAGGGAGTGCTGTTTTTGGAAACTAAACATCCCCCTTGTTTCGTTCCTCACTTATAATCCCTACATGGCATTTTGTTTTTTTATAGTAAGAGACCACCTAAACCCAAAGCCCTCTGTGTCCATTTACTGCATACTATCAGTGTTTATTTTCAGTCTTTTCTTTGAATTGCTTGAAAGTAAACTAAAACAGTACACTTGACACATGTACACTCTCAAATAAAAAAAAATTTAAACAAAATCCAACAACTTAAATGCACCAAAGTACTCAAAACTTTTTAAACTTCCAGAGTTTGACTATACTGTGACCGAGCTTGTTAGCTTGGAAAGTGCCCTGAGCAACAGCACCTGAACAAGCTTACCCATTAAACCTGAAGAGCTGCAGTGCACTAAACGGAAATCCCATGATACACACACACACATACAATATTTATTCACAGTCTCTTATGCGTTCCATTTTAAATGACAAGCCATTAAAAATAACTTCCCGCTACTTACTGGGTTGTGGAACAAGCACACAAGTCCTTTCACACACACCCTGCATCTCTTATGCATGAGGAATCGAATGGCGAGAACACAAGGGTTCGAAAGCAAACAAAAACAAACGGCATTTTCGCTCTGTTGAAACTGTTCTAGATAATAATTCTAGATATTTAAAGGTTAAAATTAATTAATTGTGTGTGCTGAGTTTAAAGTAAAGCAAAGTTTTACTCTCGACCACACCTCACCTCAAGAACAAGATTATGATGAGTGCAGAATTTTAAAAAGAGTGTAACCTTGCAAGTGTTTCAGCTGCTCAATGGAGGGTGGGGTAAACAAATAGAGAATTCTGATCTGTAGCGCTGGTTAAGACAAAGCCATAGAGCTTACAGAAATGCAGAACTGGTCAGGAAGTTAAGCTAAACTTACAGTTTGCTGCCTCCTTATGGACAAAACTCAAATTGCACCATGTTTTAACACAACACTAAACTAGATTCTCTTTTAAGGCGTATTCCTAAATGGTAAATAGCACATGATTAATTCCTTAATCAAACATCTGACACAGGAGTTAAACATATTTAAAGACGTACCAATTCTTAAGAATTACCAACTGAATACTACAATTGTAGTAATAATAATAATGAAAAAAACCTTGCATGCTGAAAAGTGTTCTGCTTTTAAGGAAAATAGAATTTTCTATGAATAAAGAATTAATGATAAGGATTTTATTTGGAATGTGTCATACAGCTGGGAAACTAGTCATCAATAAGTAAGTCACTTTAAAAGTGCCACTTCCTCAGTGCGCTTTAGCAAATAGGTTTCCTTCAAAATTCCTTCTTTGCTCATATCCTTTCCTTCAACACTTTTTCTGTTTCCTCAGAGAAAAGAGCTGAGAAGTGCAGACATGGGTTTAAAAAAAGGTTAAAAAAGAGAGAGAGAGAGAGAGGCACTTGTTGACTCTTCATGTAAACATAAGTGAGAAATGTTTTTTAAGCATGAGTCTTAGCACTCTACTTCCAGCCACAGATTAGACATTGACCATTTGAACCAATCACAGTACGCCGCCCCCCCCCCCCCCACACACACACACACACACACCTTCCCAAATAAAAAAAAACGATTGAAAGAACTTTAATGCTGCAATCGACTAAAGCTAGAAGTTCAAAAGCAATTCTTCCCATATGGCAAAGATGATGGATGATGAGTTTAAATCCTGGTTGTGCCACAACACCAAGGGCTGCAAGACCAAAATTAGCCATACTCCCAGGTGCTTTCCTGTGTGTGCGTTAGCTAGATCACGTCTAGAACTCACACCTCCAGTTTTAGAGGTGGGAGTTGTCTTAGTTCGTGTGCACCTCCTGTCTTAGTTCACCTCCTGTCTTAGTTCCTGTGCATAGTGGGTTTCCACTGAAAACTCTGGTTTCCTCCCATGCAGTGTAGGCTGATTGGTATTTCCAAACAGCCTGTGGAGTATAATCAGGTGTGTGTGTGTCTATGTGCACGTGTGGCCAGTGTGCACCCCGCCTTGTGCCCCAAGCTCTGGGATAGGCTTCAGGTGCTGTGCAGGCCTAAAAAGAATAAATGATATCAAGGAAGAAAGAATGGATAAATATATCACATGTCTGAAGCACAAATGCTTTAATCTTCTTTTATTCATAACTATTATAAGGCAGAGGAAACTTACTTAGTAGGTGGGAAATGGCGGACACCCAAATAAGGATGGGTTCGCTCTTGAGTCTGGTTCCTCTCAAGGTTTTTTACTATTATCATATCAGGTTTTTCCTTGGAACCATCGGCCCTGGCTTGCTCGTAACAGACAAACGTAATTAGGGGAACTTTTTCCCCTCATACATTTTCTAAATTATTTCTTTTTAATTAAGTTTCCTAACTCAGCTTGGAATTTGTACTCGGAAACGTCTCCTCAACCCTGAGACGCACCACTGCGGACGTTAACTGAGATTTTTGCACGTTATAGTTATTTTTAATTTGTGAGACACGCTCCTGTTCTCAATTACATATATATTCACTCAACAGCCTTATCCTTCATTCTCTTTGACGTTAATGAAAAACAACAACAAAACCCACAGCTTTTCATGTGACTGAGAAACTGGAAAGCAGATTCTCCTCGGTGCCAAACACTTTGCATGTTGCAGGGATCCAGATGGCGACTGGAATGATCGCCAACATGCCTAATGATTTTATTTTGTGACTGGTTTTATCCAGGCAGTTGCCAATGGTGCCCGTCTCCACCAGATTAATGCAGCGATCTTTAGTACTGCTGTACTATCGCGTGTGCTCCTGTGCTACACAGTGAACATACATGGAAGCCAACAAGCAGCTGGTGAAGTGAACTGCAAAACAACAGGAACTATTTTAACAAACATTAATAACACTTAATTTGGTAGTATTTTTTCGATCGCTGTTAATTTTATTTTAATGATGTTAAGATTTTCCTCTTTTTTATTTAAAACATTATCCAGTGCTGGGCTAACCAAAAGTTAGCTAATGTTAGTCAAAAATAAATAAATAAATAAATAATACAGACGGAGTTGAGAAGTAAAAGTTCTCAGGTAAGGCAAACCATCCAAACCTAGTCAGTATTCAGTGATCATTATTAGAGAACGCTAGCAAAAAAATAGCAAACTAAGCTCCAGTTTAAATCAGAGTGAAACAACTCTTTCTGAAAAGGGTTCAATTTTAATTCAAAGATCATGAGCTCTTATGCTAGGAACGATAATGTATGACAGCATAATTTATGTTACAACCAGAACTACAATCAGAGCTGTAATGTGGTTTGTGAATTAAACACTCGTGTGATATGAATTCATTTAGCACATATCACATCACAACAACAGCCCCTCATGTACAACAGTCACTTTGCTGTGACACACCAGCTGTTCAGGAACATTAGGCGAAACAATATTTAACAATACACATTCAAAAGGTATTTTCATTTGCTGTTATATTATATTGGTAATATTATTCCTCCCTACTTAGTGCTCCCTGCAGAGCCACGCCCTGCAACACTTTCTCAAGCTAGAGCTTTCTGCACTGACAACTTAACAATTTAGTAGATACGCCTCCTTCAGATACGCTGGATGTTGGTTATCCTCTCTGAAAACACATCATTTGACTGTCAGCTGCTGAAACATGACACAAACTTCACCAAAGTTGTGTGGGTTTTTTTTGTTTGTTTGTTTGTTTGTCCAAGTATGCCTGTTCAATATGCATGTATTCACACTTTTCTTGATCTTTCTTTATCAAGTATTTTGAGTTGTGTTCTGATTTCTAAAATGATTGACAGGACAATGGAAGCTACAGGGTTGCAAACAGACCTTCACTCTCTGTTCTCGTTTTAGCAAACTCTGAACGTCTTAAGGTGTGTGTGTTTGTTCTGCTGCAGTTTGAGGTAAAGATTTCCTGTCAGGTGAAGACTTCTAAAAGAGATAAACACCAGTTCTGTATTTCAGAAATCATCAATCTTGCACAGATAAGTGGCAGGTTTATTAATCTCCCAAATGTGCGTTCAGTTTCACCCCAACATCGGAAAATGGCTAAAAGTCTTTCCTATAACTTAATTCAGATACTAATGGCCTACTAATGGGTTTTAAAAATTTGCTTGTATTTAGGTAGTCTGTACAAAAAGCCTAACTACGAAGGTTTTTCAAGTCAAACCGGGACTTTTGACTGCGCAGAATAGAACACAGTTATGAGAGTTAAAAGTCCTGTTATTTCTCTATATTTATATATTCTCCAAAAATCCCTTGCTACACTAGGCTAATGCACTTATCCCAGTGTTTCACTAAACCTTAGATACCATCAAAGTAGAAAGACTTTTCAGTACGCCGCAGCCATGATCTGCCAGCTTCATGTCTAAAATGCTGGCCTCTCAGGAACTGATGACCCTAACATGCGGAAATGTCTAAGAACGACGTCAGGACTGTACGGGGGACGTGGAAATAACTTCCACCCGCGTTCCTGTAATGTGCAAGCGGTGTTGGTGAATTATTGTGCAGTTCCCACAGACATGCGTCATTTCCACAAATTGTTGACAAGTTATCCACTGTTTTTTAAGGATCATCCGTTCCACTTACTGAATGTTCATGCCGAGCCACTTCGGCTGGGATCAGTCACGGACATACGGCCTTCTTTAAAATGTTTCCATCATTTAAATGTTTTGCTATGGCTAAGAGGCTTATCACCATACTGTACGTAAAGTCCTCCCTAAGTGTTGGTTTTACACCTTCATGTTCTATGCACTTCTCTACATCGATACCCCTATTAAGACTTGGAATACACATATACTGTATGCATGATACCCTAATTATACGTCTTTTCATTATGATTAAACATTAATGCTGCCTAACTTGGGTAGCTGCCTAGCTGATTATACAAGTGTTTACAATCAAGGTTTTGCATAATTTACGACACCAACAAGATACTTTAAAAGCCTGCAAACTGAACTAGTGCAAGTGGCACTAAGAAGTTTGAGTATTTTGTGATTTTTAATGCAGACCCCAGTTTGTGAGCCCCACCTGCCCCCAAGCAGTCATACCTCAGCATGAAGTCGTGGAGCTCAGGGTCGACCCGCTCCAGAATAGGCATCAGGTAATTCAAGATGTGTTTGGTACTGTCCATGGTGGGGTCCATAAAGTCCCTGCACAGTCAGACAAGACCACAACATGGTGTTAATAACAATACTTAGAGGTGAAACACTACAACCACATCTAGCCTTACTAATCTTTATATACAAAATACTTGCTGTGGAGAAATAATTTTTCACCTTTTTTTATATCAATGTTGAAATACAGATACATGCATGTTCAACACAGCTGAGCGATTTAATCAGTTATGCAATTTAATTAATCTTTTGTTGGTTAATTTTATTAATTGAATTCATGGGTTAGTTTTCGATTTAGAATTGATTCACACAGGACAAATTCCAGTCTTTCCACAATTCCTTCAACAATATAGCACAGCTTTTGCAGTAAAAAATAGCATCTGCAAATCTGTGAATTTAGCAAGAGTATTGCTTGGTCTACTTTTAAGTTTAGGGAAAGTTGGTGCAAACCCACCACCTACTGGACTAAAGTGTAAAGATTCTTAGGGAAAAAGAACCTTTTACCTTTTCACCTGAAACCTTTTAAGAAATATAACGGCTTCAGACAAATCAGACAGTAAAATTAAATCAAATTAAATTAAACATTGCGATGTCTTAAAATCACAGGTAATCAACAGTCTACCAATAATTCACTTTTTTAGTGTTACAATTTCTAGTAATTTTCTAGTGTTTACAATTCTAGAAATACAATTTTACTTATTAAATATATACCAAATCTTTTATTGCAATGTGTGAAAATCATTCATATTTAATAAAAATGTCTAAATTGCTGAATAAAAATTTATAACACACAATATATAAAGGAGATTTTTAGCCTTTTATGCCTTAAGCCTAATTGATTCTTGCTGTTTAAAATACTCATCAGTCACTTGCATTACCAATAGTGGATGCAATACAGCCTCTATAGCGCCATGCGACTATGTGTCCTTTCTTCAAGAAAACAAACTAGCACTGGGTCTCTAATCGCATACTTACAGTGGTGTTCAAAATAATAGTGTGTTGAAAAAAGTGAGTAAAGCTTCATATCAATATAATAACTTTTAATTTAAATCACATAAATGCATTGGACACTCTCAAACAAGTTTCCCTTATTTAGGGATAAATGCAGAAAAGGTTGTCCTGTGCATTTCCCTCTCAAACAAAAGAGTAAAATGGGTTGTCCAGACATTGTTTAAGAAGAACAGTGTACTTTGATTCAAAAGTTGATTAGAGATGGGAGAACATAAAAAATGAGCTAAAATCATACCAAATCATTTTTAAGCTCAAAACCAGAAAGATGTGGAAGAAAACAAAAAATTACCATTCGAATGGATGGAAGAATAACAAAATTGACTCAAAGAACATCTAAAGTTACCTGTTAGTCCTGTTACTATTAAAAGACGGCTATGTGAAGCCAAGCTATCGGCAAGAAGTCCCATTGTTGGAAAAAAGATGTGCTGAAGAGGTTACAGTTCGCCAAAGAACACATTGACTGGCCTAAAGAGAAATGGTGCTATATTTTGTAGACTGATGAAAGCAAGATTGTTCTTCTTGGGTCTAGAGGCCACAGACAAACTGAAACAAACACTGAATTCAAGTAACAGTACACTGTGAAGACAGTGAAGCATGGAGGCACAAGCATCATGATATGGGGATACTTCTCATACTATGATGTTGGGCCTATTCATTACATTTCAGGAATCATGGATCAATTTGAGTACATCAGAATACTTAATGAGGTCATGTTGCCTCATGCCGAAAAGGAAATGTCCTTGAAATGGATGTTTCAACAAGACAACGACCCCAGACACAGCAGTTAGCAAGCAGCATCTTGGTTACAGACCAACAAGATTGACGTTATGGAGTGGCCAGCCCAATCTCCAGACCTTAATCCAATAGAAAAGTTGTGGCCTGACAATAAAAATGCTGTTTCTGAGACAAAACCAAGAAATGCAGAGGAATTGTGGCATGTCGTACAATTGTTACAGATGTGAAGCAGTTCTCAGAAACCACGGTTATACAACTAAATATTAGTTCAAAGATGCACAAGAAAAATTAAACTTTAAGCATTTTTGTTTAAACGGTAAATTCATCACTTTGTAAAGATGAGTGATGACACTGCTATTTTTTTGACCAGACTTATATTTGTTTTTCTTCACTTATATTAAACTAATAATACATTTAGCACATTTTTCTTCATGTTGTGGTTCAGAATAGAACGCACAGGGTGTCCAATGCATTTATGTGATTTAAATTAAAAGTTATTACATGGATATGGAGCTTTACTCACTTTTTCAACACACTGCTATTATTTTGAACACCACTGTATGTACTATTCTAGACCATTGCTGTGTACTAACACTATTGGTTTTCCTATTATAGTAAGTTTTTAATTTTTTTAAACCTAGTGAAATATATTTTAAGTACTTAACCTCTGGATTTTTCAGATTATTATTATTTTTTTAATGCGCAGTGAGGATTTTCGATTTAAGACACAGATCATGACAACCATCATGTTGACGGCTGAAGATTTTAAAGAATCTGCACAGAGTCTCAATGTAAACAATTCATCTTGTGTAGAAGAAGTATATCTGCACCCTAATGGTGTAACTTTTAATGTTATGTATGGTGTTGTAATAAAATATGTATCAACAACTTCTGACTAGACACAGTGAAGAGTTTCACATAGTGGTATAAACTGTACAACGGATACTGTACAAGCAGTGTGTGGAGTGTATGTGGACTACGAGCAGACAGAGGTAAAATCTTTTTATTCTGAAAATCTATTTCTTATTCCAATATATATTATTCCAAAATATATTTTAAGTACTTAACCTCTGGATTTTTCAGATTATTAATTTTTTTTTAATGCGCAGTGAGGATTTTCGATTTAAGACACAGATCATGACAACCATCATGTTGACAGCTGAAGATTTTAAAGAATCTGCACAGAGTCTCAATGTAAACAATTCATCTTGTGTAGAAGAAGTATATCTGCACCCTAATGGTGTAACTTTTAATGTTATGTATGGTGTTGTAATAAAATATGTATCAACAACTTCTGACTAGACACAGTGAAGAGTTTCACATAGTGGTATAAACTGTACAACGGATACTGTACAAGCAGTGTGTGGAGTGTATGTGGACTACGAGCAGAAAGAGGTAAAAACCTTTTTATTCTGAAAATCTGTGCTACATTGTCAGTATGTTTTGTCTCATTTATTATTATCAGATCATTGATTTGTTTAATATTTCCTTACGTGAAACCTTGACACGTCTCTCCACACAGCAGAAAGACAGAAAATCTATGATGAAAACATTCAATATTGTTTTTAAAACTGCTAACAAATGCTTGACACTTGGAAAATACTTTTGCATTTATCCAAGAAAAGTTGCTTGTTATGTGAATTTTTTAAATTAAACATTTTAACAACACTGTAATCATCTTTTTTTTGTCAAGGAAATAAAAATCTTAATATAAAAACTGTTTAAACACACACAAGCTTTCCAATTCTTGTTTTTTAGTTAGTGACATTGCTAATGCTGCTTTCATGAGAACGTTTCTGTTTGAAAGCAATTAGAGAAAACACATTGCTGGTTTACTGTGGGCATAAATAAAACGTTTTAATTTTATTTTATTTTTTTAATCTATATGCTCAATATCTTATGTTAAAACTCAATCTCAGATTCTCCACTCAGAGGATAAAAGATAAAAATTCCTATTCTTTAAGGAAAATAACTTTTTTAAAGCATTTTGTCATTCTGCAAAAGACCCAAACCTGAGGTGATGATTGGACAGTTTCTCAACCATGGCTATGGCCATGCGCTCTCCCACCACCAAAAGGAAAGTCACCACTATATCGTGGTAGCCCTGGTAGTAGTGCAGCTGAGGGTTTCTCCTGAGAACATCCAGGATAATGTCAATCAGCTGCTCCTGCAACACCTCCCTCTCATCAGCGCGCATCCCTGAGGCACACCGAGACACAGAGGACGAGAGAGACAGACAGACAGACAAAGATGAACATCCTGCCTTACTTTTTATATTTAGTAGCTGCAATGACTTTGATTTCATGATTATAAACAATAAGTTTAAATGTACATTTGTCAGATGACCTTATACAGAGCAACTTACATTAACTTATTTTACATCTGAGCAGTTGAGGGTTAAGGCCTTGCTCAAGAGCCCAACAGGGATAACTTGGTGGGCATGGGATTTGATCTTAGGACCTTCCGAACCATTTTCCAATGCCTTAACCACTGAGCTACCCTGGACGTTATTACTACTTAATAATAATTAAGCTTAGAGCTTAATAATAGATAATGCTTAGAGCAAAAAAAAAAAAATTCAAATAATAATCCTAATTATTATTATTATTATTATACTAAAATAATGTGATTTTTATTTTTTCCCTTAAGGTGGCTAATTGCTGTTGCATTGTACTAATGATTTTAAATTTTTATTATTATTATTATTTCATATTGATTTAATTCTGCAGAATTTTATATTAGTTCAGTTTGTAATATTCCAAAAGGAAAACAAAAAGAAAAAAAATCACACACATACGATATAAACTTAAAGATAAAAAAATAATTTATTTAATTAAATTTAAAAATGACCGTCATAATTAAAAGTTTGCCTGTTCTGATAAAGCCATCACTATTATATGAATTATTTTAGCAATTATTTTATATATAGAGGAATTAGTTTTTAATGCATTTTGCGGGTGTTTTGTAGGCCTCAGAATGACCCGATTGCTATTCCCAAGGCTCTCTAGACATTTCTAGACATACCGGTTACAAAACAACTCAGAGACGTTTCAGAATTCATCAACACGCAATCATGAGAAAAAAGACGAGTCACGTAATCTAATCAAAAGCAGACGAACACTACCTCTAGGGAATCGGCGCATGGAGCGCCTGACATCGAGAAGCACCTGGTTGTAGTCTTTGTGGTTCTCTCTGATATCTTTAGCTATTAAAAAAAAAAAAAAAAAAAAAACTTTAGATGAGTAATAAAGAACAGGTGCTTATATTTGATGCACTTCATTTTCTTCATTCTGGCTCTTACGTATGACACACAACTACACACTCACCAGGTTTGGCAGGAAGGTCAAACACGTTGATGTTGAGGAGTTTGGGCCAAACTTTTCTTCGCACATCATTTGTCAACAAGCCTCCCTCGCTGACAGCTGCACTGCGCAGGGTCTCAATGTCCACAGGGTCACTGTTCAAAGCCTGCTGGATGTCTGCTAGCTTCTGCTTCTTCCATGACATGTGCACTGAAGACAGGACAGGAAAAAAAATCTGAATTAATCTCCAGAAGGTTAAATCTAATTGAACTTCAGATGGAGGCTTACTTGTCTGGTTGTTTCTTTTACATATTTGTATTTTCCTTTTGACTATGTCTTGATTTTGTAATGTGGCTTAGCTCATAAGGCTTGTTTAGAAATCATGTTCATGTAGAAACATGCTGCAGAACTGACTAGACAATCAGGAATTAGATTGAAGTGCAATTGTGTGTGAGCAAGGAATGAGTGGGAACAAAATATTGGTGAGTCACTTACTCTGTTTTTTTTTTCTTTTTATGTATTAAAACTATTTTTATGTCATACTAATATCACAAAACTAGAGCTTTTAGTATCAGAATAGTTATGTTGTGCCTGACAGAGACTTCCTCCAAGTTCTGACGTCACTTTTCGGTGCCGGTGCTCGTATCAAGAAGAGATGAAGATGATTGATGACAGGTGAAACTTCCTCTGGGAATCCACACCCATTTGATTCAGGGAGTGTGCTTTCGAAGCAATGATGAACCAACACTGTAAATACAAGATTTTCCTAGTTTGGCAACATTTTATTTTCTCTCCAGATAAGGAGTCTGCATATTAGTTCACTAGCTACTGTATCTGTCTTTGATGAGAAAATAGTTTGTAGAAAGAGTTAAATGGTTATAGATAAAAATAAGATGATCAGCTTTAATGTAATTAGTGATATTATTAAGTCAGGTTGACGCCCATGTACATGTCTGCCTGTATTTCTGTACAGCAGAACCCTGGCCAACTTTTTTGTAAGGTTGAGTATCTTACATTTCTGTGTCTTCCGCATAGTCTGTCTATACATGGTAAACGATCACGTTGATTGGTTCTGTTGGGTGACGCAAATGGCCACGCCCACCTCGAGGCAAAAGCTCTAATTTGGTAACCAAAAAAAGAAAAGCGCTAGATACTGTGACATTATCTGGCACATAATTGCTCATAACTTCTACTTATCATTTATAGTGCAGGTTTAACTTCAGGCAAATACCAAAGTACTGCCAACATTTCATTAAATTCTGGATGGACAGACATACAGATAGAACATTTCTGAGACTGGTTTTGGCTCCTCCACTGCATGAAATGTAACGATACCATTGAAAGATCAGTATGCACCAAAGAGATTTTTTTTCTGTACACCATCACCATCTTCCAAAATCTTTTTTTTTGGCAAAACTCCCAATTGCAAAATACCTTTTAATAAACAGCTGTCTAATATCACCTTCATACTTAGTGCCCTCCAATAAACACAAGCATATTTACTGCCATAAGATCAACACATTAACATTATAAATTATACACCAGTAAACAGGTGACAAAATCAAAAGCTCATTTATGCCTAACCTGTCTATTCTGATCTAAAAAAAAAAAAAAAAGACAATGGAGAACAAAGAACTAAATAAAGATAATGCTGGAAAAGATAGTAAGGCATCAGAACATGGCCCATGACGCACGGGGACCAGCAGGCAAAGAGTTTTTAAGACTTTGTTACCTTTCTATCCAAACTAGCTTTAACTTTTACTGTAATTTGAGCTACAGTAGCTAACAACTTTCGCTCCCGACACACAGCAGTAAGTCTTCGCAACCAATGACACTTTTACAAGGTCATCAGTTTTCATTCCTTTGACCGCTTTTGGTAGGTCGTGACTACCGCAGACCGGGAACATCTTACAAGAGCTGCATTTTGCAGAGTTGCTCTGACCCAGTCAGTCTAGCAATCTAGTGCACACACACATACATAGACAATTACATCAACTTTTGTGTTATTATAGAAAAGCAATGCTGTAAAGCATAATTATATAAACCCTGAGCCAGAATGATGACATTTAAGCACTGGCATTCTGTCAAATAGAGAGAGAGAGATTTTTGTGATCGATTTATTGATCTCAAACAGAAAATATATTGTTACAGAGAAGCCAGGTTACAAATTACCCCAAAAAAGGGTATGCAGAAATATTATTATTACAGTTAACTAGTGACACCATGTGGACTTTTTTATATTTACTAACAGAAATGTGCCCCAAGGGTTCAATGGAAGCTTCAGGTAATGAATTCATTTTCAAAACATCTGGCTGGAAAGCCTAAGTGCTTCAAGAAGATCTCACCATCCAAATGTAAATACACCCTTTAATGAATTTTCATACATGCTTAAAGAGTGTCTACTGTCTATGTACATCACATTCCATTCCAGCAAAACATTAAATGTGATCCAGTATCGTCTCCAATACAGACGCTCATTACCGTCTCTGTGCTTCTCCATTCCTGCGATATAATGTTTTTAATTTTGTTTTTTTTTAAAGAGGTTTCCTTTAACTGCAGCTCTGAACGTAGTTGCAAGGCAAATCCCAGGTTTATACGAATGCAGTTGTTATAATATTTTATTGATTCTTTAATAGCAAACAGCAGATTCTTCAGACTGTACATGCAATTAAAATGTGTGTAATAATTAAATGACAGCATTTTTGTTCTGATCCTGATCCTCTCAGAATGAAAGTTCAGAAAGAAAAGAGGAAGAAGAAGGTGTAGAAGTAATGACTGTTTAAAGATGTCATATGGTAAGAGAGAACAGGAACCATGCTTGATTCACAAACATTTCACATCAAATATAACTACAAAGAGATAAAAGTTTGATCACCGGCAAATTTTAGTGGCATAACAAGAATTAAACCCTCTGATCCATTCTCTCTCTCTCTCTTACATATTCTCTACAATATTTATGCTGTATATCAGGATTTCTTAAAGTTGCGTTCCCAAATCTTTTAAATGCTAGCACACATCAGGTCATGTAATAAGAATCGACCAATCAGCTTCAATCTTTGTCTTCCTGGTAAAATTCAATGTGTTTTTTTTTTATGTTTAAAGGATCAGAAGCAAAATAAGCTCCTTGTTTTTGGTTGCATTCTCGCTTGTGTTACATCTAGAGATTGGTGTGAATGTAAAGTTTACTTTTTCATGTGACAGTATTATTTTTAAATGAATGACAAGTTCCAGGAGCGCCATCTAATCGCCAAAAAAAAACAGTACATTTACACATAGTAACACAATATAAAATTGCAAAGCCAGCAGACATCTGTAAACTTTGTAATGTTAAAGGTTGAAGCTGTTTAGGTTCACAAGCAATGTTTTTGGAATGTATTTTAAACTTTGACTCTTGAATGTACTGTAAGATGCTTTAAAATTAAAGTTGCTTTTATTTAAGCATCTGATGTCATGCAGGCACACAGTGGCAATTTCCTCTAGGTTTTAATTTATTTTGTCTTAGACTGCCTTAAAAACGTCTTAAGTTTAAAACAAGTTTAACAAAAGTCATTTGCTTATCACTGATCATTCCGGACTTTTTGACCTTGAATAGAAATAAGATCCGGACCTTTGAATATCAAGTTAGAGAACCCCTGCTGTACAGGGTCACTCGGGGGTCCTGGAGCCTATTTCAAGCCCTTGGCAGAGTTACAACCTGAACAGGATGCCAATTTATCACAGGACACAAGCACAAACATACAATACTACAAGCAATTTGGAAACTCCAATTAACTTTTGGACTGTGGAAGGAAACTGGAATACCCGGTGGAAAGAAGATGAAGAAAGCATGCAATCGTCTGCATCAGATTCATGCAGTTAAAGATTTTTTTTTTTTTTTTTTAACTTCTCAGTTGTCACAGGAACTCGTTCTTTCACATCATGTACTACCCTCAAGTCTAAGTAATTTTCTTCTTTGGGTGTGGTCAGGGTTTCTAATACATCTTTTTGTCCTGATAGCAAAAGGTGTCTTGTCACAAGGAGGGTTTATACTGAAAGATTACAAAGAGCTGAGATCTGAGCAAGTGAGTCTGTGGATACAATGTAGCGTCTAGTAGTGTGTGTGTGTGTGTGTGTGTGTGTTACGAGGCTGAAGTTAGCTCCTTATTCGCAGCTTCCGATTCGTTTGGCTTCTTATTGCGCAGCGTCTCACTCTGCGGCTGATGTTAGCTCCTTATTCGCCTCGTTACTAACGGGAGTGTTCACGTTGGCGAAAGCTGCGCAGTTTATCAATAAAACGTTTTTGGTGGCTTAAACCATTCTGGCCAAGCGAATATGTACTATACCATACCTAGCAGGTACCCAACTATACAGTAAAAGTGAAATTGTCCTGGCCCAGATTGATTTTACACTTTAAATATCAAATGGAACTATGTCATTCTATTATGCACAATAATGTGAATAAGAAGCCAGATGTCCGAGACCATTTTAGTACCTTAAATCTCTTTGGGCCAGGCAAATATGAACTATACAACATCTAGCAGGTACCCAACTATACAGTAAAAGTGAAATTGTCCTGGCCCAGATTGATTTTACACTTTAAATATCAAATGGAAATATGTCATTCTATTATGCACAATGGTGTGAATAAGAAGCCAGATTTCCAAGACCATTTTAGTACCTTAAATCTCTCTGGGCCAGGCAAATATGAACTATACAACATCTAGCAGGTACCCAACTATATAGTAAAAGTGAAATTGTCCTGGCCCAGATTGATTTTACACTTTAAATATCAAATGGAAATATGTCATTCTATTATGCACAATAATGTGAATAAGAAGCCAGATTTCCAGGACCATGTTAGTACCTTAAATCTCTCTGGGCCAGGCAAATATGAACTATACAATACACAGCAGGTACCCAACTATATAGTAAAAGTGAAATTGTCCTGGCCCAGATTGATTTTACACTTTAAATATCAAATGGAAATATGTCATTCTATTATGCACAATGGTGTGAATAAGAAGCCAGATTTCCCAGACCATTTTAGTACCTTAAATCTCTCTGGGCCAGGCAAATATGAACTATACAATACACAGCAGGTACCCAACTATATATAAAAAGTGAAATTGTCCTGGCCCATATTGATTTTACACTTTAAAAATAAATGGAAATATTTGGCTTTTTAATTGTATTATTAAATCGACTTTTGAATTGAGAATTCGTTTTATTTCATTTTTTTTCATTGTTTTTTTTTAAATGGTAGTGATTTTAATGTCAATTGAACTTTAGAACAGAATTTTCCAGCGTATCGAGCGCTCTGACTGATTAATGGATATGTATTAATTATTCAGCAATCACTATATTTTTAATATTTGCCTATCCCTTACTTGCTATATACACTCGCTAAATTATAAGTATGTTAGGAGAGTATGCTACTATTCAAACTGATACATTTTAATTCTTTTATACAGCACATTAATGATAGTAAAAAATGTTGCACATAGCAATGATAACTAATGATAACATTTATTAAAAAATTACCCAAACAGGTATTAACAATACAGAGATGCACATCCAAAATGCAATGACAAACTATATGGGATTATCCTAAATTTTTTGACAGTAAACTAATTTAATTTTCATTGTATCTCTTACATTTTCCAAAAACACTAGCATGTCCTTCATTTTGGAGAAGACAAATGAAAAATTCACTAGAATATCTTCTTTTTCATCTTCTCCAACATTTTCTAGTGTGTCAGATTTACACAGGGCCTTCTCAGCTTCATCCTTGTTCATGTACAAGAGGTGAAGCAACATTTCCACCGGAAAAGCTGTTTATTTTAATTGCGCCACCTCTCAGCTTCCAAAATGCACTGATATACTTGGTGACTTTAAAATCAGAAAATATATTAATCTCAACACATATGCAGTGATTAACACAGTGATTAGTTTACTGCTGATGTTGATGGCAAAAAAGAGAATAAAATAGGCTAAATTTCAGTTTGTTACAAAAACCTTAAACACTGTTCAGTCTATGGCAGTAAAACATTTAATCCCATTTCTTTTGTTCAATCACTGAATATGCTGAAGACAGGACAAACAAACACACAAACTAATTTAATTAGCATATATACTACATTTAACATATATTACACACATTAATATACATTATATGCATTACCATATATGGAGGCTGATCTGAATGGTAACCCACTTCTAAATTGTCCTGCTAAGATAACAGAAATTAAAAATATTAATTGTACAATTAGAAGCAAAATTAGACCTGGTAGTTTGTTGCTAAAATGTAAAAATGGTTGATAAAGTGTGTAAAGACATTAAAACATTTGCAAACTCTGGTCCGACACTGACTCTTGCAGTATGATGTATATTTTTATGTTACTAAATGCTAATTAGCTGTGTGGTTGTCTATCCTGTTTTCAGCATGCTAGTGTTTTTGGAAAATGTAAGAGATACAATGAAAATTAAATTAGTTTACTGTCAAAAAATTTAGGATAATCCCATATAGTTTGTCATTGCATTTTGGATGTGCATCTCTGTATTGTTAATACCTGTTTGGGTAATTTTTTAATAAATGTTATCATTAGTTATCATTGCTATGTGCAACATTTTTTACTATCATTAATGTGCTGTATAAAAGAATTAAAATGTATCAGTTTGAATAGTAGCATACTCTCCTAACATACTTATAATTTAGTGAGTGTATATAGCAAGTAAGGGATAGGCAAATATTAAAAATATAGTGATTGCTGAATAATTAATACATATCCATTAATCAGTCAGAGCGCTCGATACACTGGAAAATTCTGTTCTAAAGTTTAATTGACATTAAAATCACTACCATTTAAAAAATAACAATGAAAAAATTAAATAAAATGAATTTTCAATTCAAAAGTCTATTTAATAATACAATTAAAAAGTCAAATATTTACATTTAATTTTTAAAGTGTAAAATCAATCTGGGCCAGGACAATTTCACTTTTACTATATAGTTGGGTACCTGCTAGATGTTGTATAGTTCATATTTGCCTGGCCCAGAGAGATTTAAGGTACTAAAATGGTCCTGGAAATCTGGCTTCTTATTCACATTATTGTGCATAATAGAATGACATATTTCCATTTGATATTTAAAGTGTAAAATCAATCTGGGCCAGGTCAATTTCACTTTTACTATATAGTTGGGTACCTGCTGTGTATTGTATAGTTCATATTTGCCTGGCCCAGAGAGATTTAAGGTACTAAAATGGTCTTGGAAATCTGGCTTCTTATTCACACCATTGTGCATAATAGAATGACATATTTCCATTTGATATTTAAAGTGTAAAATCAATCTGGGCCAGGACAATTTCACTTTTACTGTATAGTTGGGTACCTGCTGTGTATTGTATAGTTCATATTTGCCTGGCCCAGAGAGATTTAAGGTACTAAAATGGTCTTGGAAATCTGGCTTCTTATTCACACCATTGTGCATAATAGAATGACATATTTCCATTTGATATTTAAAGTGTAAAATCAATCTGGGCCAGGACAATTTCACTTTTACTATATAGTTGGGTACCTGCTGTGTATTGTATAGTTCATATTTGCCTGGCCCAAAGAGATTTAAGGTACTAAAATGGTCTTGGAAATCTGGCTTCTTATTCACACCATTGTGCATAATAGAATGACATATTTCCATTTGATATTTAAAGTGTAAAATCAATCTGGGCCAGGACAATTTCACTTTTACTGTATAGTTGGGTACCTGCTGTGTATTGTATAGTTCATATTTGCCTGGCCCAGAGAGATTTAAGGTACTAAAATGGTCTTGGAAATCTGGCTTCTTATTCACACCATTGTGCATAATAGAATGACATATTTCCATTTGATATTTAAAGTGTAAAATCAATCTGGGCCAGGACAATTTCACTTTTACTGTATAGTTGGGTACCTGCTAGATGTTGTATAGTTCATATTTGCCTGGCCCAGAGAGATTTAAGGTACTAAAATGGTCCTGGAAATCTGGCTTCTTATTCACATTATTGTGCATAATAGAATGACATATTTCCATTTGATATTTAAAGTGTAAAATCAATCTGGGCCAGGACAATTTCACTTTTACTGTATAGTTGGGTACCTGCTAGGTATGGTATAGTACATATTCGCTTGGCCAGAATGGTTTAAGCCACCAAAAACGTTTTATTGATAAACTGCGCAGCTTTCGCCAACGTGAACACTCCCGTTAGTAACGAGGCGAATAAGGAGCTAACATCAGCCGCAGAGTGAGACGCTGCGCAATAAGAAGCCAAACGAATCGGAAGCTGCGAATAAGGAGCTAACTTCAGCCTCGTGTGTGTGTTGTCGTGAACAAAAGATTAGGACAGGACTACACAGTGTGTGTGTGTGTGTGTGTGTGTCCACGTAGCTGACACGTCAAGACCTGCTCCCATAAACAAAGTAAACTCATCACTCCACCTTACTGTAATATTTAATATTCTAACAATATAAATGAAATTAAAGCCAGACTCCTGCTCACCTTCGTGTCTGCCTGTTGTTGCTCTGCCCCCATTCACCTGGTGGGGTTTTTTCACCTTTTTCATCACTTTTACGTTTACGATATATTAATACATGATAAATATATTTTTATAGAATTTTTAAACGATTTAAAAGATTTTTATCGCAGCTCTATATTTACAATAAACTGGCATTTGCTCGAAGTTTCCAATCCAGCACGTAAATCAGTTCCGTTTCAATGCCGGTGACTCAACCACACTTGATTGCAGGAATTTGTTTTCGAGCTTTCATTCTATTGGATGAAAACAATTTAAAGCAGGCATTTGATTGGTCGGATGTCTGCGCGCTACTCCAGGGGAAGAGCTATAAACATGAGAGCATGGCTATGTTGCCAAGTTTTTAATAATCCCTATTAAAAGGCTTAACATTATGAATGAATTTACTGCGATTACTATTAAAATGGAGCTGAAATAAAATTATTATATATAAACAAGAATATAAACAATTTACGGCTTAATATACAAAGCAAATTCACGTCAATTCATTTTATATACGTATGTGTAGTAAATTTGCCTATCTTGCATGTTTGGGATTATTTATTAAAATGTATTTCTTTATTTGTTGCATGCACAACATTACTCAGTATGATACGCATTTAAATATGTATTATATGTAGAGCATATGACTTTATATTACACTAGAAAATACAATTAAACTAAAAATAGAATTTGCAATAAAAAAATAATAAAAAGAAGAAAAAGCAAGGAAATAATAATAAAGTCTTTCCAGAGTTTAAACTGGATGAATATGCAATGTATATTTCTCTTTATCTGCTCCCACACTTACTCATAAAGTCAAACACAGTTCTACAGACTGTATGTTTGGCTTATTAAATTGATAGAAGACAAAAGTTATTTATCTTATTAAACGTGTTCACGCTGTACAGCCTGTAGTAGTGTGAGTCAGTTAGGTGTGTTCACGCATGTCAGCTGCTGTCTATCTGCGGACATTTGCATGTCATGTCTGAGGTGCGCACAAGGTGGCAGTGTTACACAGAACACGTATTAAGAATATATATTTTAATTAAGAAAAAAAGCAAAGTACAAGAAAAAGAGGTATTTACTTGTTTGTCATATTTAGTTATTAGAGGCAATATTACGTTCCCATTTTGTAGAACATTTTATGTTCATGCACCTCCGTTACCCAAGGCTTCCAACACCCCGCCCCAAAAATTTATTTTATATTTTACATTTGTAATTTACAAAACAAGAGTGTTACACAATGAATTTGCATGTGTTAAAGCTGTCTTATCCAGAGCGACTTACAAAAGTGCTGTGAAGTTTCCGTAATTGGATCAATCCTTACATTTGATTACTATGTTATTAACTTTAAGTATTGGTCTGGGTTCCTTTCTTTTTTTATTTTTAGGTTAACGCAAATATCTAAGAAACAGATAGATATTTAGTCATTGCATAAAGATTGCCAGTGACTCAGTAGTACAAACATTACTGAAATAAAAGTAATGAAATAAAAAACAGTAGTCTATTACTGAAATAAAAAAGGACTGAACAAGCACCAGAGTGGCCTGTGGGGAAAAAAATGGATGAATTCTTCAGATGTTCTAAAAAGGATTTTAAAAAATCAGCAAGAGCAAGTAAGGTTAACAATTCACCCAGCTATGAACTTCTGTAGTCCAACCAGGGACCTCCACTCAACATTCACACACACATACAACAGGCAATTTAGGAATGCTAATTAACCTAAGCAACATATTATAGTGTTTTACTGCCAGAATGGATGTTTGAGAGACAAGTGAGCTTAATTGATGCCCAATACATTGGCTGGGAGTACTTTATTATGCAGACAGCATGTATAGCATGAGCAGTACATTAACATGAGAACTACAGCCAATTTAGCCTAAGCATAACCAGAGCACATTCAACACATTACCCACACACACATTACCACTACCCCGAACACCCTTCCCCAACAGGGTGAACACACAGAAATCCCCGCAAGGCATTCTGGTCGTCAGCCGCCGCCCCGCCCACGCCACAATATCTTTGGACTATGGGAGGACACCCACCAAGCATGGGGAAAACATGCGAGCTACATGGCATCCATGGAATCGAACCTGGACCCCGGAGGTGCGAGGCACCAGAGATAACCACTACGCCACCATGCCACCGTGGTTAGCATTGTAAGGGAAAAAATGACAGTTGATTTTTCAAAGTTACCCCAAGGTAGCGAGCGGGTAGTGACTGAAGGAGTGATCTTAGTGATGTATTGCTAATTCTACTTGATTTAAAATTGTGGGATTTATTGGCGTTGTAACCTTGAAAACATATTGCCAACCCGACTTAATCTGACCCGGTGTTGACCCAAAGCATTTTAACTGCCTAAAATCAGGACAGTGTTTTTGATGTAAAATGAATTTCTTTCCTCCATGAGGCCACGCCCACTATTTGATCTTTTGCGCAAAGTCTGCGGAGCATGGACGTGCGTTGACACAAGTGAACACACCCATGGTTTTTTTTTTTATATCTCCTTTTTTTTTTTTTTTAAACACGTCTCACGTATCTATCTCAAAGATGAGTTCCTCTCACTAAGACGCTGATCCCCTCCTACTGTACATCACTCACGATGTCTCGGTCGTAGATGGAAACATGGGCGACCGGCGCGAGAAAGGCGCCCTAACGCGCAGGCGGAGAACCGTGACAGTGTGCGGCGAAGCGGCGGCGGCGGCGGGCGCGAGTTCGAGACGCACGGGCAGGATCGAGCAGAGCGGCGGGGAGAGCTCGCGCAGCAACGCCACCGCAAACTGCCAGCAGGTGCACGAGACAGCCAGGAGCAAAGAGGATGGCCTTAAGGACAGGATCAGGTAAGAGCAGCGTTAGATACAGAACCGAGTTACAAAAGGTTCATTCATTCCAGTCCTGCAGGTGATGTGGTTACTGTACATGTAGCTCTGATGGTGATAGTGGTTTATACCATCAGGACGTGACATATAATCTATAACACTGATTATAATGCATATGCCACAACACTGAAGACCTGATGAAGCTCTGATGTTAATTAGTTCATCCCACCAGAACATTTATTCTTAATGCATAGTCCTGAGATTAGTCTTCTCCCTGCACTAACACACCCCCTGAACTTAATAACCTTATAATTAACTCATTATTAAATGATATCTGAAATGAATGATGTCAAATCAGAAGTTGGCGCCTCTGTTTTTATCATTAGATCCAAATCTATCAATTTCAGTTAATAAAGTAATAATCTTAGAATCATTGCCAGTTATCCTCAATTACTCAAAAACCGATGTATGTGTTGGAAATATTAAAGTGTGTTTAAATTCTTTGGTCATTATTTAGCATGATGAACTTTTGTAGCTCTTTATGAACTTTCCCATACACTCAATAAAATGATTTAATCAATTAATCAAATGATCAATTTTACTAAAATGAATTAAAATTACAAATCCCTTTGATTCTATTTAATGAGCTTAACATAAACTTTTACAAAATGTTGATACAAATTATTTTTAAAAAATTTGGTATAACTTTAACAAATATGTCGATACAGTAATATTTTTACTTCGGTATGTACGGTACATTATACTGTGTGTTACTTAAATATGGTTGTTTTAGTCAACTAAGAGTTCAAAGATAGCTAAATTTAGTGCAACCTTCAAGCTGATAACCAGTCTTCATTTTCTTCATAAATATACATCATATTTGTACATTCTTGCATACACGTATATATCGGTGCTACACCATATGGTCCAAAAGTTTGTGGAAAGACTTCGTTGAACATCCCAGTTCAGATTTGGTTCTCTTCTCCATTCTTCTGGGAAGGCTTTCCACTAGATTTTGAAGTGTGTAGGGATTTGCGTGCAAGAACAAGAACGTTACTGAGGCCAGTTAATGATGATGGAGGAGATATTACAGTTGTTTCCAAAGGTGTTCAATGGGTTTAAGGTTTAGGACACTCAAGTCCTTCAGTCCAAACTTGCTGCAACAGGTTAGGTCTAGTGAAAGGGAATTTGTAATGTTAGAGCATTCGAAAGCAGCCGCATGCTTCCAACTTTGTGGCAACAGTTGAGTATAGGCCCACATATGCCGTCCACAAATATTTAGCCATGTAGTTTATCTCAGATGTTAGTCTTCTGAGGTCAGTTGAGCTCCGAGTGGGTTGTCTTGTAACAAAGGTCGGCTTTAATGTTATCAGGTAGATGTTTTTGCACTGCTGAATTTTAACATTTGAGGGGTTGAAAGACAGAGCTGACCAAACTCGAGCACAGAATCATAGTGTCGTTACGGATAGTTATGGCTACGTCTGAAGTCCAGCTGTAGATCAAAGCATTTAAAGGTTAGGGGCACTGTTCAAAGGCGTTTAAGTAAAGTCATGGCAGTTTTGCCTTAGAATTTAACTTTATACGGTTTTAGTAACAATCTGCCACTGTTTCAATACTCATTGTGTCCAGCTGAGCTTACATATTAAACCTGTTAAATATAAACTGCCCTTACAAGCTAGTTAGACTTAGAGCTTTCCAATTTTTTTCATTGTAATTATGAGCTCCCCTGCACCACTAACCCTAATCTATGTATTTAAGTATTTTATAGTATATTAGTAAGGTGAGTATTTACCTCACATAAAATGCATACAGGAAAAAAAAACATCTTTTATGTGAAGAAATCGTAAACGCAGTAACAAATGTAAGAACTAAATGATGTGCATAAAGGATATTGGATATTATTTTAAAAGCATATTTGTTAGTTTCAAAAAGAAGTTCTTTAAAAAGAAGCATTTCTTATGCACAATTCCATCAATCTACATTATTAATACAACTTAATGATTTTCACTGGTATATGTGAAAATCAGGAATACACGTAGACTTCATTGTTATTAAATGTATAATTGTGTAGTATACAGTGTTGTCCAAAAGTATTGAGATAAAAGTGAGAATAAATGTTTTACTGACATTGTCGTTATTTAACAAAAAAACTAAGAATCCAGAATAATAAGAATTATTTGTTATTTATGCAATTAAATTGCTATACAACAGTCACTTTGAATTAGTATTTAGTATGTATGTACTATTTACTATAAAGTCATTTATTCTCTAATCCATGCCTGCTTGAGTGCTTACTGAAGATGATGTACAGAAGATGTTTTTTTGTTTGCAACTGCCTTTTTTTTATTATCCAACAGTTTTCTATTGAGTTTAGGGGCTGGAAATGACCCAGGTCATGTCTCCAGAAGATGAATACATACTCATATATCAATTCTTCAGTTAATTAGCACATATCTTCACGCAGGGAAAACGCAGTTTTGCACGCAGGGAGAACTATAACACACTGCATATATTGATTTAATACTTTTGGTGAAAAGGGTATATATTTATATACAACTACATATTTGCATATGTAAAAGGTCAGTTCCAGTTATCAATTACTGTATATGGTTGTAAAAAACATAAAAAAACAACAAATTATTTTTCATGCTATGAAGAGTCCACATCTTCCCATCTTGATCAGTTCTCCATGACACGTCCATCATCTGTATCGTCAGCGTTAACTTTTGACTGATAAATTACAAAACTTTACAATCAACACTTTTTCCAAAAGTCGTAAAAAAACATTTCCTCGCATAATGTTAATAAAATTCACAAGATCAGCAACTATTTGTATGTAAGGTGTTAATATGAACTGCCTTCTATACAAATTCCTGTATAAGTTGTAATTACAGAAATGATAACATGTAAACCTGTGAAGTAGTGTCAAAGCTGCTGAACTTGAAAATTAATCAACATCATCTTGACTATCACGAATCACACTCAATAATTTATTTCATTTAAGTTGTCATTTTGTGATAAAAGTATTTTGCCAAATGACAGCATATCAGTCGCCACAATCAGAGATAAGAATCATAACTTGCTGCAACACTTTTTTTTGTAATAACATAATTGACACAGCTGTTGAGCAACATAGTTTTCACAATAAAATGCCATCTCCAATTAGGATTTTATGTGTGTTTAGCACTTAAACTTTTTTGCCCTTGCTGTCTCTTCAGCTGCCATCGGCACCAGGAGTCACTGCTCAGCTCGGAGAGCGGCTACAGCAACTACAGAGGGATTCTCAACTGGTGTGTGGTCATGCTGGTAAGAGTGCCTTCGTGGAGAGGAAGCAGTTTCAGACAGAAAGGAAATGCTACTCGTCCAGCGAAAAAAAAAAAAACACTTGCAGAAATGCTGTTCCCTATTCTCTTTTGCACTGTTAGATTTAAGCAGTATACATGAGCAAGACTGAGAGTGACGTTATACTGAATATCAGCATGACTGATCCTGAATGCATCCTCAGAGGCATTTAGCATATATTATTAAGATAAAACAATACAATGACACAACCTCATTTGTACTAAAACTCTGACTTTAGTATACATTTACACCTGTTTTTGGGAGATAGGAAAGAAATAATAAAAAAAGCTGCCAGTTTTTTACAGTATGACACAAGTGATATATTTTGCACATCTGGCATAACTTCTTTATGTCTCTGTTTGACCTCTAATCAGCCATCCAGATGTTAAGTTTTTCACAACTCTGCTTTGCATGGTCAGGGTAAGAATGCGAACTCGATTGTGAAAGAAGACACTATTGTGCTTTGGCCCACTGCTTGCCACATTCGTCTGAGTTACAAATAACAGATAACTTTCTGAACTTTCTTTCTCTTTTCTTACTCTTAAACTCACTTCCCACACTCCAGGAGCCATCTTTGTACAGTCGTAGATCTGCCATGTACTTGTTTCTCTCACCCATAATTTTAGCTTAGAGGGTAATCTCAGCTTTATATGCAACAAGACAGCAAACATTTACAATGAGTTTTACTTTTTACTCAGTCGTACAGTCTGTATATTTAGGTGTGTTGAAAAAGAGATAAGGATAAGATAAAGAGACTATATTGTCATGGTAGTAATGACACCAAATTTCTTTGGTAGCTTTCAGAGACCAGCAGCAGTAATAAAGTGTAAACGAGTAAACAAAGGAATAAACGAAAGATAATTGCACTAAAATATAATAAATATAACAATATATACAATGGAATATACAGAGTCAGGCAAAAAAGGTATACACACTTCAGGTAAAGAAAATGAGTGTAATGAATATTATATTTATATAATATTAATAATGTGATCATATTATTATCATAATAATATCATATATATATATAAATTTAGTATTAAAGTAGTAATTTTATTTTCCTGTATACGCTGTATAAGTGTGTACATTTTTGTGGCTGACTGTGTATATGCAGTGGGACTTTGATCTTGGTGCAAACAATGGAGTGCAAACAGTGCAAACAGGATTGTCAGAAATTAGGAAATATTGCAGAGGTTATACTATTAATAATTAATTAATTAATTAATTAATTTAAAAATTATTATTATTATTATTATTATTATAGTTCAGTCCAGGGTGTAAAGTGTTTGGTGCATTTGCAGCAATATGGGGAAGAGGTGCAGCCAGCTTGACTTGTTCGTGTGTGTATGTGTGTGTGCGTGCGTGTGTGTGTGTTTTGTGGGAAGAATAACTTATATCCGAGTATAAGTACTTACACTGTATCAAATTAAAGTTAGACTTTCTTTTTATATACTGTCTATATACAGGGGTTGTACAATGAAACTGAAACACTGGCCAATTTAGTGTTGGAGGTTTCATGGTTAAATTTGACCAGCCTGGTGGCCAATCGCGCAGTTTTGCCTAAAATATTGTAATGCACACAACATTATGAGTGACATATTAGAGTTTAAAAGGGGACAAATTGTTGGTGCGCGTTTCGCTGGCACATCTGTGACCAAGACAGCCAGTCTTTGTGATGTATCAAGAGCCACGGTTTTCAGGGTAGTGCCAGCATAGACATTACCAAGAAGGATGAACCACATCCAACAGGAGTAACTGGTTAAGCACAGCTGCTCAACTCAATGCAAAATTAAATGTGCACCTCAAAATGTGGGGGTGGATCAATGATGGTTTGGGCTGCAATATCATGGCATTCCCTAGGCCCAATACTTGTGCTAGATGAGTGCGTCACTGCCAAGGACTAACGAACAATTCTGGAGGACCATGTGCACCCAATGGTTCCGACTTTGTATCCTGAAGGCGGTGCCGTGTATCAGGATGATAATGCACCAATAAGTGTCATGCCTTCGTGGTGTCCATCATTAAGAAACTTAGCTTCCCACATTGCTGTGCCAGCCGGGTCTCCTGATTACTAACCTGCAGCAGCTGTTTTTTTTATTACACAGCACCTATTTAAAGACACTCTGATCCTCAGATCAATGTGAAATATTTCAGCCCCAGTCTGACATTACCAAGCTGATGTTTTTTGCTCTTGTTAGTCTGATTCTGATTGTTTCTGACCCTTACACCTAGCTTTGCCTATCATATTCTGATTGTGCCATGCCCCGTGCAGCTGTAAATCACCCTTAATATCCGCGCTTGCATTCATTTAAATACTTTACAATCGTGACCATAAGATGCAGGAGGTTTGAATCTTCTGCAAAAGCTTTAATATACTTTTAAGGAATTTATCAATGTTTGATTATTTAATATTTGTATATAATTAGTTAAAAAGGCCTATATAGTTTTAAAAGTGTCAATCAATTCTGACTTTAAAACCGACTAACTTAAGATCTATTAAATTCTATAAAAGATTACATCGCACAGGTGGCTTTTTGAGTCTGTGTGCTTTTGAACAAAGGCTTAGGACGTCAGTGTTGATGTCGGTTAGCATACTGTCATCATAATAAAGGTACACAGCTTGGAAAAATTGGAAAACTGTTGTGTTCATAAGTTTCAGGACTTTTTACCTCCTTGGGGATCCACGGGATTATGCTCCCTTTGGTGTCCTGGGACTTCATGACTTATAGATCAGCACTACACGCTCAGTGTCCTCATTTATCCTCTTCACCCTTTACCCTTTTCTCTCACCCACTGACCTGAGATACACCATACACTGGCCTGCATTCTTGTTGGCACACACTCGCTTGGAGCACCCAGCTAGGGCACAGATTTCTGAGCATGCTGTCTATGTCAACTACACCAAGCTGTCCGTGCCAGTTTATTCAGCAGTGACTAAATAAAGATAAACCAGATTGGGCCAGATAAACCAAGAACACATAACCTTATCAACCTAAAATGTCTGGAGGTAAACATTCATTATTTATTCACCCTAGTCAAAACCCAAACGTGTCACATTTACTCAGATTAATGGATTTTTACGAGTTTCACATGCCTAGTTTAAAAATAAACTCTAATTTCTCCTGAAGCTCAAAAGAGGGAGAGAGAGAACAGCAGTTTCTAAGCCAATATTAAATCAATCTTTGAAATGAGAACATGGCAACGTTGCTCTCCGGGATTTCATTTTCCTCATTAAAGACCCTTTAGAAAGTCCCACAATGCATTGTGTCTGGTAATGGGTAATTACGTCTATTAAGTGAGAAACGGTTGGTTGAGAGAGATTCAGAGGAAGAAAGTACAGTACAGCTTGTTACTAGAAATAATGATGCTGACTGCTGGTTTAAGTTCAATCAAAAAAATGCTGATCATATCCATATCTGTCTTTTTCTTTTACTGGCTGCAAATTCTAGAAACAGTACAAACAGTGTAGTCTTGTTTGTCCTAAAAAGAAAACAAGAATTATTATTTGCCTGCTTTTAAGAATTCATCTGTGGTTATACAGCTTTATAACTAATTATTATATTTATAACAGTTGTTGAATTCTCACATCTGATTGGTCAGAAAGTGATTCATTTTCTAGAACAGCAGCTCTGAGAGTCAGTTTGTTTGCATGGCAGGACAGCGAAAAATGTTTCATATTATTGTGCTTATGGTAACACAACATATTAATGCATATATAATACACCGATAAGCCATAATATTATAATATAGCCATAATAATTTGCCATATAATTGCACAGTAAACTGGTTGCATGATCATGGGTGCTGATGGCCGCAGGGATCCAAGGCAAGACTGTCTGTTCTGATCCACATAAAAGCCAATGCCACAAAAAGACACTAAAAAAAGTAAATGCTGGCCACGATAGAAAGGCATCAGGCCCGCAAAAGCCCATCACACACGGGGCACAGCAGGCAAAGAGTTCAAGGTCACTAATCCGGCCTCCAAGCTTGGAAAAGCAATTTTGATCAACAGACGCCCCACCCCATAACACACAGCACCCAAAGGATTCGGTGCCAACATCCCCAGTAAGACCAGAGCTGCCCCGGTGGTACAAGAGGAAACCAAAACCTAGGTGCTTATAATAATAATGGTTTTAATGTTATGGCTGACTAATGTATATTTAGATGAAAATGGGTACACAAAGAACTGATGGATTTTAAAATGTCACTCTCACTTTTTGTGCCACTTTTCTTCTTCTTTGCATGTTAATATAAGGCGGCGAAAACAACACTAGACTGAAAATTGACTTGTGGCCAACCAGATCAGCAACAAGTCCGTGTTAACTAGCAAATCTAAAAGGCAGGTCCATCAGTTTCTATTAAACTATGTGAGTTGTTGTTATTTGGTCATGGCTGCCATGCCAGTATCTGCTCTGAAGTAAGGTGGCATTGCCAAAATAGGTCAGTGGGTCCAAATGCCATTATTTGTCTGTACGTGAATGACTTGTTGCTTAGTAACCATGCTTGAGTGTTGAGGGTGTTAAGAAGGTGTAGACAGCACTTTTACTCTGTAGACACAGATTATGTATCAACACATGAATATGTGCATGTAAATTCTTCATTTGGAAAAGAAATGTGAGTAGGGTGCAAATGTGAAGCTTGTAGAGGAGTTCATTGTGACAAAGTTCCGCCATTGGAAGGCGTCCATAAGAGCGCTGTTGCAATGAGGTCAGCCTGCTGATGTGCAGCATGCTCTCTAAAACCTGCCATATTTTTATGCATTTGTATATCTATGATGCCACAAAATCACTTTGTCCATGTTAAGTCAACATTATTAGTCACTGTACATCATGGCGTTTTCTGAGAGCTCACTTGTTTAAAACCGTCTTTATTGACACAAAGGAGTTTACTGATAATCCAGTCTGGTATCTCATAGTTGAAGACTTTGAGCCTTGTGATTGCAGTTTTTTACAACCCTATAGAGGATGTGGTAAATGGTAATAATTGCAAAACAAAAATCCTCCAATGATTAACAAATTGACATGCCTTTCTTTTTTTTTTTTTTTTGAAGGTTTTGTCCAATGCACGCCTTTTCCTGGAGAACCTCATAAAGTAAGTGCATGGTACATGGTACCTTTTAGTATCTCAGTTATCTGAGTGCACTTTCACAACACTGACAATGAGTCACCTACTGTACATGCACTATATTGTAAATATTAAACAATAACAAAAGTGGGAAAAGTGAAAAAATCCAAACAAATTTCAAGTTTGTTGCATAAATTATTATACAGTGAAAACTACAGTATATTCAGTGTGGCCTTCCTGTCAGCCACAATGGAAAACCACTGAATTTATAAATATTATATAATAATATATTATATATATTTATAATTATACTTATTAGTATTATTTCAAAATCTGCTTGTGTGGAATTTAATCCAACACTTCCAGAATTCCAAAAAACATCTTTAAGTGTTCTGTTACTCATCTCATGTTCCCCCAATGTACAGAAACACCATACAGTTTTATTGTATGTATTAGATTATACATTAACTCAATTAGACGAACTGCAGTTTCTCATTTCTTAAACCAGCACTGACATGATTTTATTTATTGTACTTCTGCCATATTATTAAATAACTGTATAGTTGTCTGAACAAGCAGGTATTCCTAATAAAGTGGACACATGTGTGTATATACAAAGTAGAGAGACAGAGAGAGAGAAAATCGTGATATTAAAACAATCACAATACAAATTAATTTCAGGTAAACCTTGTTATATGGATGAAATGATATTTTGTCTAACCCTATACTGGTATTTGTTTAGAACACACTGTCTTTGCAGTAGAAATCAGAGTACTTCAGTGAACTTGTTTATTCTCTCTCATGTGTTCAGATATGGCATACTGGTCGACCCCATTCAGGTGGTCTCTCTCTTCTTAAAGGACCCATACAGCTGGCCTGCTGCATGCCTTATCATTGGTAACTTATAGTTTTTAATTTTACGATTGAGCAGTTACAGTTTACAAATACTTTTCATGCAGAAAATGATATTTTTCTGTCATTCTTTATTTCACATTCCTTCTCATTATTGCACACGTCTGTTTTACGGTTCTGTCTTTATTTTGGCAATTTAGACACAACAGCTATAATAGGTTCTTTAAGAAAGAACCCTATACCTGTTTTGCTCTTTTATACTTATTCATGCACAGAATGTTCAGCAAAGCGAAGATACTTCCTGTGCAACACAGCGGCTGCTGCAAGTGTCTGAATGTGATAGAGAGCTATTGTCATGTACCAAAGTGAAACTAAGACTGGTATAGGGGGAGGTGGAGTTTTTATATTGTTTATAATGTTTCTCATAATCTTTAGCATGAGAAGGTTACGTGTGATTGAAAAGGTTTCGTTGTCAACAAAACTCAACATTTTTAAATGTATTGTGCTGCTAGTATAATCTGTTTGACTCACTACAAACTCCATTTGTAGTCAGTAGTCAGTTTTCTGTATGTTTTATTAAAAAATCTATCAACATATTATTGATATTAAATTTCATATTTCAAAACTGCAGATTGATTTATCCATTGTGACAAAACTGTGCCTTTATTTATGTATTTATTTATTTATTTATTTATTTTTATTATTATTATTATTATTATTATTAATAATATTTCATTATTAGGTCCTAAATGTAATGATCATTAATCATGAGCTGTCGTTTCCAAATTAAAGCTCATCAGTTGAATGTTTTCTCCTCTTGCCTTGACCCTGCACAAGTCTAATATGTGAATTTGTTCTTTCAGCATCTAACGTGTTTATCATGGCAGCCCTGCACACAGAAAGACAGCTGGCTATGGTGAGCCTCACACTAATCCTCTAGGGGCATCTCTGAGTAAAAACCAGTTATAATTACCTAGTCATAATATCCTTCTGCAGAGATATATTTTGACCGGATGATGTGTTTTCACTTGTTTTTAGGGAAAAATCTCTGAGAGCACTGGGACTTTTCTTTACTTCATAAATCTAATTGCTGTCTTGTGCTTTCCATCAGCAACCGTCCTGATGCTGACCTCTATGACCCCAGGTACTGTTTATTTCCTTCATATGAGCACACGAGACGTGATCTGTTAATGCTGTAGACTTCTTTACAGATCCTGTTCTGTACTACAAAGTGTGTCATCATGGGAGCTGCCTGATTTTCACTGTCCTTATTAAGTCACTTACTGAAACAGGTCATACACCACGGCAAGACTGAGCAGCGGCAAGGTCTCTCCCAGGCACCGATTTTAAAGCAGCCTGGGGTTTCAAGATGTGCTGTTTAAGCTATTTTGAAGAAGCGCAAAGAAACGGGCGATGTTTAAGACTGTAGACGCGGTGGTCAGCCAAGCAAACTTAATGCAGCAGATGAATTTCCCTTTAACACTGGAAGATGTCAAACAGTGCCATAAACAAAGAAATGATGGAAACCACTGGGACCCAGATACACCCATCTACTGTCTAGACAAGTCTGGCTAAAAGTAGTGTTCATGCAAGTATTGTGGCCCAAAAGCTATACATCTGGTTATGGAAACGAGACTTAACAACCAAACTATGCATTAAAACAGGAACTGGGGTGCATAAAAATGACAGCAGGTCCTCTAGGCTGATGAGTCAAAATTTTAAATTGTCTGTAGCAGGAGACAGGTTGTTTTGCCAAAGGGCTAGAGAGCAGTACAATAATGAGTGTCTGAAGGCAACAATGCAGCATTGTGGACATTCCGTACAAGTTTGGGACTGAATTTCTGCAAATAGAGATTAATGGTGTCCTCAGTGCTGAGAAATACAGTGTTGAGAAATTCTGTTTTTTTTTTTATTGATCTATTTCTATTTCTGAAAGCATTTTTACTTTACAGCATTTTTTCTACACCAGCCTAAAACTTCTGCACAGTAGTGTGTGCATGTGCATCAATGTATTTATACATACACTCGTATACTGTAAATATTTTAATACTGTTTTAATATACTATACTTGTATACACTGTACTATATATGAATTATTTAATTTTGCACATAATTGTACACTATATGTCTATTTGTGTGTGTGTGTCTATTTGTGTTTTGCAGTGGGTGGAATCATTGCACTATCAGTATACACAGTCATTTTTCTGAAGCTTTACTCCTACAAGGATGTGAATAAATGGTGTCGGGAGATTAGACAAGTCCAAGCCCGAAAACTGTCTCGTTCCAACTCCTGTGAGTCCGAACATCACACACAGCAGTCTGCACATGTCCAATGTACTACCAAGAGCTAGTTACATAAAATATGACTGTGATAAATAATACTCTAATATACAGTAGGCTATACAGTATATTTAGGCATATATTATTTAACACTGAGAAACTGATTGAAACATGGATTGTAATATTCCAGTAATATTTAAAAACATAAACACATAATACAAACACCTCAATTCAAATAGTCTGACCCGAGTCGGCCCGATTGGCATGATTTTTCAATCAGAATGAGTGAGGTAAACTTTAATAATTTATCCAGTAGGTAAATATGAAATAGTTAAAATACTTGATCTAAATGTTTCTCTCTTGTTAAAACTTTTTTCTGTGCATGTTTGCCCCATGTCCATTTGCGTCCATTGCATTTCACAGATAACTTTGTACATGTCCGAAAACATGCAATTCTGATGACATGCTTTGATACATTATGATCTGATACATTATCAGATCAGTATCCTTAAAAACAGCTAAGTTGGAGTCTTTAATCAGAATGATCTGATTCAGAAAATATGTGGCTTCACAAATGCTTTGCTGCGTACCTCGGTTGTAACGAGTGGTTATTTCATTCAAAGTTGCTCTTCTATCAGCTTGAATCAGTCGGCTAATTCTTCTCCGACCTCTAGCATCAACAAGGCATTTTCGCCCACAGGACTGCCCCATACTGGATGTTTTTCCCTTTTCACACCATTCTTTGTAAACCCTAGAAATGGTTGTGCGTAAAAATCCCAGTAACTGAGCAGATTGTGAAATACTCAGACCGGCCCGTCTGGCACCAACAACCATGCCACGCTCAAAATTGCTTAAATGACCTTTCTTTTCCATTCTGACATTCAGTTTGGAGTTTAGGAGATTCTCTTGATCAGGACCACACCCCTAAATGCATTGAAGCAACTGCCATGTGATTGGTTGATTAGATAATTGCATTAATGAGAAATTGAACAGGTGTTCCTAATAATCCTTTAGGTGAGTGTATATATATATATATATATATATATATATGTGTGTGTGTGTGTGTGTGTGTGTATATATAAAATTGATTTTTATTTATTTTTTTTTTTTCTTGTCCAGTTTTTAACTTTGGCTGCATTCTGTAAAGTCGCACATGCAGCTAACATATTCATGATTTCCTATACAGCAAAAATGAGAACAAACCTGTCCATGTTACTCAGTACTTACTACTACATTGTTTAGCCTTTTTTTCTTTTTTTTCTATAGACTTGATTGAGGTTGTTGCCATTGTTTGCCATAGGTTTGAATGTCAGTTTCTAAATAATTTTTTTTTACTGTTTTTGTTTAGTTTCTTTTATATGAATGAATGAATTAAATTATTTATTTCTGCGCAAACAACCTGCAATGTCCACGAACAATGCCGGTAGCCCCGTCTACATGTCCGTAACAAAACCCATACAACTGGGGTGTGCATTAGGGTACTGCCTGATAAAAAAGGGCAGTTTCAGTTTACAGTCAAGTGAAAGAGGCCCTACAGTTTCTCAGGGAGCATTTCCTCAACATGTTGTTTTCTGTTTTTCAACCAGAATAGATAAACATGAGTGTTCTAATTTATGACTCATTTAGTCCACTTGGCCTGCAGTAACAGAAGGTACAGAGAGATTGGTGTAAAATAACAAGGGTTTTATCTTTATTCATAATGTGTGTTCAGTTTACCCCAGCCCTGCGTATCAATGCTTTTTTGATTCCTAAAGGTGTATGTGAGGTTTCATCTTTTATAAGGCTGCCATCTGCTGGACAGATGTTGTTCTGGAGTTTTCTGCAGAAATAAAATATCAATTTTTTTATACATAATAAGTTTCTGATTTCCAGATGTAGGAAAACTTTATATACCTCATGACCCTTTGCTACTCTACTCTGCTGTCCCTGGTTGCAGGTCCATCTGTGCAGAGAGCCAATGGGAATTCCACTCAGAGTCATGTGACCTACCCGGGCAATCTCACTCACAGAGGTACTACTTCTGGAAGGTTTCGGTTAAGAATGCGTGATATGGACAATTTTGATAAGATATAAGATTATGAGAGAGCATTGAATCCATGAAGCAAGACATGTTAGTACAAAATTAAAAATGTAAGAGATCGGAAAATAAGCAAGCACAGCACAGCAAAGCATCAGAACAACATCAAGGCGCAGAACTTGTGCTGCATTAAGTTAAAGAAAATATCCCTTTAACTTTCCATACAGTAAAAGTCAAAAAACTGTTCTCAGTCTTCTCAGATTCAAAACAACATGCCATTAATAGTAAATACATGAGCACTTCTTTACGTTTAAATGTATTATATTGTATATACTCTACCAACATGTGTTTATGGTCAGTCGTCATACAAATGCATGATCACAGAGTGTACCTTGCTGAGGAAAAAATAAACCACTTATCACAGTTACTGGGCTAACTATGGGTATTAGGTGCTTTTTCCTATAGTATCTGCCCCTGTTCTTTTATAACCCTGAAAATCAGATGTTTCTATATTTTACTGTGCAATAATTAAGAAAGATAAAGGCATTATATTTAAACCTAGTACTCACTTGAGACCTGCCTGAGTCATCTCTCTCTTTCTCTCTCTCTCTCTCTCTCTTTCTCTCTCTCTCTTCCTCTCCTCTATTCATTTTCTGTCCCATTCTATCTTTTCGATAGATATGTATTATTTTATTTATGCCCCAACATTGTGCTACGAGCTAAACTTCCCCCGGTCCCCAAGAATACGGAAGCGTTTCCTGCTTAGGAGACTTTTTGAAATGGTGAGTTTGAATTGTAAATGCAACTGAATGCAACATGGAGTTTTATGTGTATGTGTATTGGCAATGTTTATAAAATGTGTGTTAATAAAATGTTATAAGCAAGTACAGTGAAACCTTGGATTGTGAGTACCTTAGTCTGCAAGTGTTTCGCAAGTTGAGCAAAAATGTTAAATAAAGTTTAACTCGGTAAACGAGCGAGGTCTTGAAATACGAGCAGTATTGTGGGTAATCGTCTTCCAAGTTTGGTCTCAGTGCATGTGTGTCACTCCTTTAGTCAACATCCGTGCGCACATGTACTTCTTACTATAACACTGTAACACTGTGACCGTGTGTGTGTGTGTGTGTGTGTGTGTGTGTGTGTGTGTGTGCAAAAAGCATTTTTTATTTTGTGTTTGTATGTGTGTGTGCGTGTATGTGTGAGTGAAAGTCTCTTTCGGTAAACGTGTGTGTGTGTGTGTGTGTGTGTATGTGTGTGTGTGTGTGTGTGAGTGCGCTTGTGTGAGTGAGAGTCTCTATCGGTAAACTGGTGTGTGTGTGTGTGTGTGTGTGTGTGTGTGTGTGTGTGTGTGTGTGTTCACGGACTTGTGTGAGTGAGAGTCTCTGTCGGTAAACTGTTTGTGTGTGTGTGTGCACGCTTGTGTGAGTGGGAGTCTTTGTCTGTAAATTGCTGTGTGTGTGTCTGTGTGTGTGCGAAAAAGTCATGCCCTCTTCCTCTCCTCTCACAACACAATCACAACAGCTATGATTCTTTTTAAAGGTAAAGTGTAGGTTAATTAGTTTTATTTTTACTTTAAATTTTGTATTAATAATTTTTGTATGAATATTTTTGGGCTGTGGAATGAATCATCAGAGCTTCCATTATTTCTTATAAGGGAAATTTGCTTTGATTTACAAGTATTTTGATATACACACAGACTTCCAGAACAAATTATGCTGGCTATCCAAGGTTTAACTGTATTTGAAAGATTATTAATCATTAGTGACTAATAAAATAAGAAATAAAAGTATTATGTAATTTATAGTGCGAATCATCGCATATTGTTATGGGAAACATTGTCATGCTATTATTTATATATTTGCCAATAACAGTATGTCCTGAAGTGTTTTATTTGTATTATTCTAAAGCACCTTTTAGATCATTTTCTTGTAAATTAACTGTTAGCATATATTTATGATAACAAGCATACTAATGGAAACATTTCAGCCGGCGTTGCCTGATTTGTATATAAAGGATTAATCAAAATCCCATCATCTTCTAACTGATGATCATCTATTTTTATATCTCTTGCACTAATGACTAAATGCTGTCATAGGGCTGCAGAAGTCATCCTACCATCTCCCTGCAGTTTCCAGTTCTCTCTTCTTCCAAAATTCCCCCTAATTCTGCTGATGTTTTTAGTCAAATTTAGAAGCAGTATTTATCCAGAGCATATTTCTTGCTAATAAATAATTTATCACCATATTACTTTGGCTTCTATGACAAATATAGGTCATACACACCATATCTGTTTTAATTACAGCTCTTTTTGATGCAGTTACAAGTTGGCTTGATACAGCAGGTATGTGTGGACAACCTAGAGCTTTACCCCATTTCAGTTATTTCTGTGTTTACTGTAATATATAAACCATCTGTTTTCTAGTGGATGGTGCCAACTATCCAGAACTCCATGAAACCTTTTCAGGTAAAGCTTTTACATTCAGATGTTTTCATTAAGACTACATATTTAACGTAGCAGTAAATGTGGGCTACACAGGCAAACAGAACACATGATGGACAGACATATTTAATTTTAATGCTCTTTTAGTTACCCAAATTTGGGGAGAAAAGGTCATGATGGTGAGAAAGTGCTGGTGCTTTGTAGGAGATTCTTGGCTAATGACAGCAGCAGAGAGAAGTTTTTGTAGGTCAGGTTTTGTAAGTCACTCTGTATCAATCTGTATCTCATAAATATGAGCCTAGGTGAGGCGGATGTTTAGCTTAGTCTGCAAAATCTGCAGAGTAGAGTTAGTCTTAGAAAGTTACAATAGCTTCGTGCTGATACTTACTTAGGGCCGTAATGCAACCATGTCTTATTTAGTAATCCTGCCGCATAAAGTCTATTAAATTATCTATTAAATTTGTGGACCATTGCTGGAGCTCTGTGGTAGCCAGAACGGAGAATCTGTATTGCTAGTGTATGTTGGTAGTGCTGGTAGTGCACTGCTTTTGGCTTTGCCTTATGACTTCAGGCCAATAACCTGTCATCATGTCAAGCTAGAAATGATCCAGAAGGTCAGTCAAATCATCAATGAGTGAGTCAAAATTTTAGGTGTGGTTGAGATGATGAATGTCATTATAGACCCTTACACTCCCATTGGGTTTTGAGGACTGTAACAGTGGAGCTAGATCAGGGGTAAGTATATTCTTTGATAGTCCTGGCTTGAAACATTTTGACCATTTCCTGGGAGAACTTGTGGATAAAAATGACAAAAAAAGACAAAAAAGACTTGTCGTCCGCAGTCACTACTCACCTTTCTCTGTACCGTTCTACTCACCGTATTGTTTTTTAACTTTCAACTGGGTTTGCTTGGGGCAGGTGAGTGACTCATGTCTCATGAGTTCAGTAGTTTTTTTTTCCTCTATTGAATTTGAAGTTTTGATTCAAGAAGAAGGCTCTCTGAGGCAGAACCTCATAACTCTGAGGTTAGACCTCTGGGCCTCTTTTACAACTGAAACTTTATTCTTCTTACAATGGTGCTCTCATACCCACTGTTTTATGATCGGCTGCTGGGAGAGCCCGGGTTTACAGTGACCGGTTGGATTTTTTCTGTAGCTGGCATCAAATGATGCCTAGCAAGTGATCCAGTTGTTGTCTGGGGCTCTCTGACGGATGGCATGGCGTTTATGGAATTGGATGACAGGAAAGTTCGTAGACAGACGTCAGAATGTACGGATTTAAGTGTCACTACTCTTTACAATAGGCAAATTGGGAATCATCTGTGAGTACCAGAATGAGGGGTGAAGCCTATTCAAATTCTCCCAATTTTTTGCATTACACTTTTTACAATACACACATCTTTTTGAATGTCTGCAGAAAAACCTCCACATGGTCCTTAGCAGTAAGTTTAGGCATGAGTTGGTGGGCTTCTTACTGGAATTTGGGAAGGGGAGGTGTTAAGTCATACTTGGAGATATTTGGCAATTTTTGGTGTTACTGTGTGCTGTTCCAAAAGCATGTGTTGCTTTCATGTGTTGCTCCATGTCCAGATACAGCTGTGTTCAGTTCCCAGTATAGAGATTCTCCACCAGTATAGAGATTGCCTGCTGAACACCAGTTGAGGTAGAAGTGGAAAATATTAGTGTTTTTATTGACTCAAACTTGCAGGAGAAAGGTCTTTAGTCATAAGACCTGGGGTTTCATCTGCAGACGTGGCTCAATATAGAGGTAGTCTTATTAGAGTGTTATAGTGACTTCACAGGTCTACTGCACCTCACTTCTCATTTTATACCATTCCAGCAGCGTATGGAAGGTGAAAAATAGGAGAGCTTGTGCTGCACAATCAGCTATATATCTTTTGGTAATCATGTCCCTAAGCAATGCTGTTAAGGTTGTTTAATAGCCCTGTGGGTACTAAAGTGATATTCCAAAAGGTTTTTAACCATCTCTTTTTTTGTGACAGGACATGGACTTGTCCAGGATGGTGGAGCGTCTCCTTAAGCTTGCTGTGAGTACAGAAAACTTGTATTTTTTAACTTGCAAATTATTATGCCATTTTTACTAATAACTCATTCTTATTCCCTTGCAGGTACCTAATCATTTAATATGGCTCATCTTTTTTTACTGGCTCTTTCATTCCTCCATGAACTTTGTTGCTGAACTGATGCAGTTTGGAGACCGAGAATTTTATAGAGATTGGTGGTGAGTATATGTTGTTGTCCCGTTGGGCATGGTGATATGAACATACAGCGATATAATTGATGTAAGTGATATAAGCTTTTTCATAGCATATTAATGGGTGATGTAGGGTTTCAGCTTTTTGTAAGAGGTGAATCAAATCTTTAAGGATCTGGGTTGATTTTATTAAACTGATTAAAATTTATAACATACAGTACATTTTATCACCATTTAGTGTATCTTACCAATTCTGTTTATCACGTCGCCACCGATGATAACAAAATCTAGTATATATCAATTATGAGCAAGGTAATGTAAGATCTGGGCAAATGTTTAGACTTAAAATACTGTACATGACCAAGACAACAGTTCTTCATAAAGAAACAAGAATTTATTGAACTAATCTACGATACATGACACTACGCTACTTAAACACACATACACATATACACACACATACACAAACAGTTCAGAGGTTGAAAGTTAATAGAGTTCTTCTAGTACTGTTTACTAGACCTGAGAAAGTCACAAGAGCAGAGCCTTGGGTTTAATTGTACTGTTTAGTTGTGAACCGAGCACCAATTCTCAGCAAGGTATGAAGCTTTGTTTGTTTACTTGCATTGCGTTTCGTTTTCATCCAGTGGTTCACCTCCAGCAAGGGGAATCACAGCGTTGCTGATTGGTTGCGCTGTTGTTGAAATGACATCTTTCTGGCAAGCCCTTCAGTGATGGGTTGGTTGCCTGGTTACCGATGGCGGCGTACGGGAACTTCTTCTGAGGGTTTCTTCGTTGCAGTTATTGAAGAGCAGAAGACCCGGTCGCTTGGTGATGCAGTGGCCAAAAGACAAAGGCGAAGAGCGCCTGCAAGGGCGGAAGGACGCCTGCAAGGGCGAACGAGTAGCGAAAACGCAAGTTTGCAATGACAGAGACATGAGGAGGCTGTTCGGACCTTGGGTTTTTGACCTTGCCGAGTCGATCTGTTCCATGGGTGATTGGTCCAATTGGATGTGGTTGCAGGGCTTAGCCACGTCTCACATGGTTTCCCATTTTGTGCATACATTAGCCCAATGTTTTGGCTGTCACGTGGGGCCATCCGGATGGGTTTTTTAATACCGTTTTAAAGTATATTTGCATGAGCTCTGTTCATGCTACCAAGTTTCCGTGTACACTAACGTTCTTTGACAAGCTGTCGGTTGATACCAAACATGCCATACCTAGTATACTCATTCATACCTATATCTGAAGGAAGAGGTTGTAAACTTGGATTACACTTTCTAGGTTTAGGAAAAATAGTAAAACATACAAACAGACATAACACATCCTACATAAACATATACTGTATATAATTTAGCCCTACCGGCATACTTTAAGGATTGTCTTTGGAAGTGTTTGTGCAACTACGGTCTCTTTGTTCCTGCGGAAGGCATGTGCTCTGGAGGTCAACGAGTGTGCCAGTGATATGAGTTGGGGAGGGTTTTTCCCCACTTAAAGATGTAAAACTGTCTCCTTTGTTTATCGGATTGCCGATTTACACCGTTGTAGTCGAGGTTACATTAACTGGTCTTAACTGGCTTTAGTCTTTGCCTGATTTGGTGAAGTTTCCCGCTTATTCCTGTCACAGATGCTGCTTTGTGTCACAAATAAGATAAGGTTAGGGGGGGTGGCACCATTCAGGTGGGAGAGGGGTTCTGGAATGTGATCGATTGATAGTTTACTTTGGGGCCTGTTCATCCCTACAGTGATAATATTTAATGCTGTTACTTGGGTCAGGTCTACACAAAAATGGTTAGTAAGAAATAATAAATGTATTTTAAGAAGCCATTTTAACCTATGTGTAAACTATGCATGCTTTGTGCATTGCATTTTAAGCAAAATGGAAAGTGCCCTGGTCTGGGTTAAAGCTTATTTCTGGGTTGGAAACTATAAAAAGTCAGAAATAAAAGCACTAGCCAGATTTGATGTATAACAGTATTGAAATTACAGTTTATTCAATATAGCTTTAAAGCTAGATGCTTATTGCCCTATCATCCGGGGATCGCTGGTTCGAACCCCGGATGATGCTGTTACCTCTCACAGCCGGAGGCACAGAGAGAGCTGATTGGCCGAGCTCTCTCAGGGGGGAGGGATGAGAGGTACTTGCGCTTCCACATTAATCACGGCTCTACAGCCAATCAGGGGCGTCTGTGAGCTCACGCACGCGGAAGTGAGTGAGCAGTTCGAAAAGATGCGGTCGGCTGACATCACGCGGTTCGGAGGAAACACGGGATAGTCTTCGCCCTCCCGACTGAGTAGTAGTAGTAGTAGTAGCCTTTATGTGGGAGCCCCCTAGCAACAGGGAGGAATTGGCTACGACTAATATTGGGGAGAAAATTGGGAAAAAAAAAAAAAAAGGCTAGATGCTTATAAACACTTTTTTTTTAATTGCACCTTAATACCAAATCAACCAACAAAAAAAAAAAGGAATGCCATTGGTCTACAGTAAAAGTGCAATACATAGGTTCTGCTATCTGCAACTCCCCCTAAACCATTCATGGGAATTTGACCACACCTTTATTTGAACCTTTATTTGAAAGTGTAGATCTGCACTGTCTATTGCATTTTTATAAGTAGCACGTTCAGAGACATGTGTCCTCTCTAATTTTTTCTTGTTTTTGTAGGAACTCAGAAACAGTGCCATATTTCTGGTCCAACTGGAACATCCCGGTCCATAAATGGTGCTTGCGGTCAGTCTCTCTCTCTCTCTCTCTCTCTCTCTATATATATATATATATATATATATATATATATATATATATTTTTTTTTTTTTCCCATGTCTACATGTAGATATTAGGATTTTACAGATTGCATTAAATTTGGTATTCAACAGCCTCATTAATCTTAGTCACACACTGTTATTACTGTAACTACATTGCTGTGTTCCGTTTTCTTCTCTGCTCTCAGGCACTTTTATAAGCCCATGTTGAGAAGAGGTCTGAACAAGCTGACAGCCCAGATCGCCGTGTTTTTTCTCTCTGCATTCTTTCACGAGGTTTTAACACTTTCAAATAATTTCATGCATAAATCTTATAATGTCTGATAGTCCAAGTACCTAATCACATTAAAGATGTTTTAGATCATGCTGAATATTGCAAAGACATAAATAATGAAAAAGTTAAGAACAAACTTTTTGTTGATATTTTAAATAGTGTAGTTAACAATATTATCTAACAGTAAGCCTTTTTAATTGAATTTACTAAAAATGATACAGTGGAGTACTTGTATGTTCAGGTGTTTGATTTTCAGTAATCCGTTATGTTTGTTCTCTCTCAGTACCTAGTAAGTGTGCCACTGAAGATGTTCCGCCTCTGGGCGTTCATGGGAATGATGGCCCAGGTAAGTGTAAAATCTGATTGTGGCAGTATATTCAAACCATGAGCGATTTTAGAGTTTTTATTGATTTTTTTTTTAAAGATTCCACTTGCATTGTTTGTGGGCCGCTTCCTGAGAGGTAACTACGGCAACGCTGCAGTGTGGATCTCTCTGATCATCGGTCAGCCCATTGCTGTGCTCATGTATGTCCATGATTACTATGTACTTCATTATGGAAGTGCAACAGAGGGTGGGGCTTCACCGCAATAATCAATATGCTGAATAATAATAATAATAAAATCAAGGCTGTTTTTAAATGCACAATCGTTAAGGATACAAGTAAAAATCGTCATTACCATGAACAGGCAAATCCTCTGCTAATGCACTTTATTAGCATGGAGAGACAAGGATATAGACAGATGAGCAGACAGACGAAGAGAAAGAAGAAATTAATTAACCAAACAAAAAGAGGGAACAAGAGAGAAGGAGAGGGAAAGCATCAGCATAAAGTTGCAATGAAGCTCACACACCCTGATTATGACAGGGAGCTTACAATCTTTCTTTTTAATTATGTTTTAAGAACGTTATATGAACATTATTTTGCACTTTGTCAAAGTGTTTAATTCAGTTTATGTTTTATTATCCTTTATATAGTAAAGCCATTTAGGTTTTTGCACTTTGTCAATTATGCATGTGGTTCCTAAACCTCTGCTAAATTTCTTTATCAGTTATTATATAGCAAATCATATATTAATTAATAGATTATAATTTTTATGAATGTGAATTTTAAAAATTTTATGTAAAAATGTAATGTTTTTAGAAACAGCGTTCAGCCTATTAATTTGTTAGTGTTATATACATTTTAGTTTTAATTCACATGCAATTTGCTTTCTGGAGTACCTTCAAGGAACTAGATCAGTATTTATGTACCTTTAGATCCTTTATATGTGAAAATGTCAATTATATGAATTACTTTGTAAATTAATTTGAAAGGCTAAAAACATTATATATATATATATATATATATATATATATATATATATATATATATATATATATATATCAAAGTATTTCTATTTCAGACTTTTCCACTTAATTACATTTTTGATATAGATTTGGATTTATAAGAGGTCTATTTTAGTGAGAAAAATGTTATAAATACCACTGAAACTACATAATCTTTAACAAAACCATGAAAAGTTTAGAAAATGAATGTGTAATTAAAGACACAATGCTACTTTCTTACCGGTGCACTGAAACTGTGTTGTGGCAGCTGATGTTCCAGTTACAAATAATAAAACTGGTCAAGCCAACAATGTCTTTCATGTGTTTTACATAAATCACACACATTAAGGTAATATATTATTTGATATAATAATCAAATAAAATAATATATATAATATTAATTCAAATAATATTCTGATTTGAATTTTGAATTCACATTTGAAATTGATTTTTTTTTACTGTATTTTACATTGTGCATCTAAATATCTGAACAGTGTCTAAAAGCTCCACTTGTCTGTCTTCATCTACATTTGTCTAATTTGTGAGAAGCTCAGTGAATCCTGTCCTGTTTACTGTTTTGCTTTATGTTTTTTAATATTAAAGTTTTCACACAAGAGACCTCAATTAGAAAATCTCAAAGTTATTTCTGTTATTGTACTAATCTGGAAAATCTAGCAAATGTTTCCAGAAGTAAATGTTTTGTTTATTAAAAGCTCTAATAGCTATGTCAGCCCTGTTCTGTGTCCAAATTGACCACTGCGCTGGTCTTATGGATGCCAGACCCAGAAGCACAATTCACAGTGGAGGAGGACACATCAGATGTGGGGGTTAAGGCAGTCCTTTCCAAGCGCTAAGGGGACAACCAGAAGCTACACCCCTGTGCTTACTTTTTGCACCGCCTGACTCTGCAGGAAAGAAATTATGGCATTGGGGACCCCGAGTTCCTGACTATAGAACTAGCCTTACAGGAAAAGGGACACTGGTTTAAGGTCAAAATCTTGAAGCCAGGCACCTTGTCTTAACAGTGGGACCCTCCCTGAGAGGGAGGGCAAAACAAAGAACCACACACCTGTCCCTCCGGGTTACTGCACCTGCTGCCATACTATCACGCCTGTGGTACCACCTTTCCCTGGACCTTATGACTGCTTGTCTTGCTGATTTCCAAAGAAAACGCTGTGATCCTGGTGGTGGATCACTTCTCAAAGGCGTGCAAGTGCATAACCTTGCTAAAGCTCTTGTCTGCAAAGGACAATCCTGCAACATATGGTCCATGTCCACAGCCTCCCCACTGACCTGGTCCCCAACGGCAGCTCACAGTTTGTAAGTTGATTCTGGGAAGCCATCAGCAAACTATTCGGGCCAAAGCCAGCCTGTCCTCTGGCTTTCACCTGCAGTTCAACTTGCAAATGGAGCGAGTAAACCAGGATCTGGAACACACCCTCAGGTCCCTGTCCTCCTCCACCTCATCTTTCTAGGCAGACCAGCTGATGTGGGTAGAATAAATATGCCCATAAAGCCCTGTGGCACTCCTCCTTGTGTTTCGCCCTTCGAACTCCAGTTTGGGGGTCCCTGTGGCATAACACCTGAAACAGCACTGTCGCTGAACCTGGAGGAGAACTAAGGCTGCCTTACAGGCCGCAGTGCAAAGGGCCGACCTCCATGGCCAATCAAGGATGACGATTAGAGCCTACCTTTTATCTGGGGCAACAGGACTGGCTGGTCACAAAGGAAGCCCCCCCCCCTTTTAAATCGAATTTTGAACCGGGGAAACTGGCCCCGTAACCTTGCTCTATCTGCAGCCAATCTGGGGCAGAAGACGTTTGTTCAAACCATAGTGCAAAAACTTGTAGATGAGTAGCTCAGTAATAAAGACGAAAACCCGAAAAGGCTAAACCCTTTTGAACTTTTTTGATTCTGTGACTCTTCCATAGAAATAAAAGAATAATTGAGTCTAAGTGTTTAAAGAAAGACTTAGGCAATAGTATTAGAATATTACGAAATAGGTGTAATATTTGTGGAAGAAATATAATTTTTATTGCATTTATTCTTCCAATTAGAGCAATAGGGAGAGTCCTCCAACAGTGTATACAATTCTGTAACTTAGACACTAAGTGTTTAAACTAAGGGGCTGAAATTAGCTTTGAAATCAGCTCAGAGGGTATTTACAAGTTACCACAATTCCCAAATATAATTTTTTTGGGAAATGTTAAATGGGGAAGAATGTATTACAGACAAATCATGTAAGCCAATAGGCATAAGTTCACTTTTTCCAAAACTAACTTTAATGGCAGAAAATTTTCTAACGGAAGTAATAATCTTAAGTACAACAAAAGGCACACCTGCAGTTGAGTTATATAGAGCAGAATATCATCCGTATATAGTGATATTTTATTAATGGTATTTGAAGTATTGAAGCCATGTACGCAAGAGTTAGATCGAATGGTTTCTGCAAGAGGTTCTACAGTTAATGCAAATAAAAAGGGGTAAGAGGAGACAGCCCTGTCTGGTTCCTCTTTTAAGAAAGAGTCTGAAATTGTTTTATTTGCTAGAACCCATGCTGATGGACTAGTGTATAACATTTTAATCCAGGTTATAAACTCATCTCCCATATTAAATTTCTCAAGGACCGCAAACAGATAACACCACTCCACTCGGTCGAACACCTTTTCGGCATCCAGCGATATTACAATCAAATTGTCTCGGGTTGCCTTAGGGTGATAAATTATGTTGAATAGTCGTCTAATATTATGCAGTGTGCTTCTTTCTGAAATGAGTCCATTCTGATCTGTGTTAACCCGTTTATTAATTAATTTGCAAAGTCTATTAGCAAGTGTCTTGGATAATACTTTTTGACCAACATTCAGGTCTGTACGCATCAACTTCTTCCGGATTTTAACCTTTTTTATGAATTACCATGATGATAGCCTTAGGGAAAGACGGATGTAAACGCTTGTTGAAAGGTTTTAAGCAAATATGGAGTAACAATATTGCTTAATTTTTTTAAATAGTTCGACTGGCAGCCCGTCAGGAACGGGAGTTTTCCCACTCTTCAAAGCATTTATCGTGTTCTTTAATTCATCTAAAGTAATGTCTTTATTAAGATATGTCCGATCTTCTGTAGATAGTATGGAAAGATTACATTTATGTAAGAATGTATCCATTACTTGTGGGATCTGTTCAGTGTCTGAAAAGTATAACTTTGAGTAAAATTTCTTAAAACACTTGCTTATCTCTTCAGTTGCAATACAGTATGTTTCACCTTTGGTTATAATTTTATAAATTGTCCTTTCACTATATATTTAACGCAATTGTCTGGCTAATAATTAATGGAGCTTCTCTACAATATAGAAGTATTTCTGGTTAATGAAATGAAAAGTTCTATTAATTTTAGTAGAGACTATTTTATTATATTCCTACCTTAACTGTAATTTTTTTAATAAGTTTCTAATGAGGGGTTTAGCACATTTGATAAATTTTTTCTCCAAATCAGTTAGTTTTGTTTTATATAATTTATTCCGATACCCTTGATATGATAAAACACAACCTTTTATAAATGCTTTTAATGTTTCCCAGAGTCTCTGGCTTATCATTGCTATCAAAAAAAAAAATTCCAGTTGCAAACTCCAGTTCCAGTTGATAAAATTGATGAACTATGGTCTTGGATTAAATGACAGTCCATTCTCCATAAAGGACAAAGATAGTAGCGGAGCAGCTATGCTCTTATATACATAGAAATGGCATACATGAACTGTATCAGTCAGGATTTAGGCCTCATCACAGTACAGAGACAGCGCTTGTTAAAGTAGTAAATGACATTCTATTGGCCTCTGATCAGGGTTGTGTAACTATGCTTGTATTACTTGACCTCAGTGCAGCTTTTGACACTGTTGATCACGCTATTCTTCTTCACAGATTAGAAAATGTAGTGGGAATTAAGGGTACAGCCCTCTCCTGGCTCAGATCCTATCTGACCCATCGTTATCAGTATGTAGACTTAAATGGTGATTATTCTGCATGTTCTCTAGTGGAGTTTGGCGTTCCGCAGGGTTCAGTTTTAGGTCCACTGCTTTTTTCCCTTTACATGCTTCCTCTGGGCAACATAATCCGTAAGCATGGTATTAGTTTTCATTGTTATGCTGACGATACACAGTTATATGTCTCAGCAAAACCTGATGAGAAAAAACAGCTTACTAAAATTGAGCAATGTGTGCAGGACATAAGAAATTGGATGCTAATTAACTTCCTTCTGCTAAATCCGGATAAGACAGAAGTTCTAGTCATAGGACCGCATACAGCTAGGAGTAAAATTTTAGATCACACCGTAACTTTAGATGGCCTTTCTGTTCCATCAAATGCAACAGTGAAAGACCTTGGTGTGATTATTGATTCCAGCCTTTCATTTGAAGCACATGTAGATAATATTACCAGGATAGCATTCTTTCACCTCAGAAATATTGCCAGAATAAGAAATTTATTGTCGCTAAACGACGCAGAAAAACTAGTTCATGCTTTTATCACCTCTAGGTTGGACTATTGTAATGCCTTACTGTCTAGTTGTTCAGCTAGATGCATAAATAAGCTTCAGCTAGTCCAGAATGCAGCAGCGAGAGTCCTCACCAGAACCAGAAGATATGAGCACATCACCCCTATCTTATCTTCACTCCATTGGCTCCCTGTGAAATTTCGCATTGATTTTAAAATACTACTCTTGACATATAAAGCATTAAATGGTCTCGCGCCGCAGTACCTGAGCGAAATGCTAGTGTCTTACGATCCGCCACGCCTACTTCGATCAAAGGATGCAGGCTGCTTGTCAGTACCGCGTATTATGAAAAATACAGCTGGGGGCAGAGCTTTTTCTTATAAAGCCGCAAAGTTATGGAATAGTCTTCCAAATAGTGTTCGGGACTCAAACACAGTCTCAGTGTTTAAGTCCAGGCTAAAAACCTATTTATTTAGCCAAGCATTTTTATAAATAGATTTGCCATAGGTAAAGGAGCAGATCTGGGGGACTCATGGACGTAGAGTATTATGGTGAACTGGTATGTTTGGATGCTGTCTTCCTCACTCTCATTGATCACTCAGGTTTGCTGACGGTGAGGTGATTGTTTGCTTTACATGTCAGGAAGCCCTCATGTTTGTGTTTCCTTCTGGCTCTCCCTTTTAGTTATGCTGTCATAGTTAGTCCTGCCGGAGTCTCTGCTTGCACTCTACAGTTAATATACATTCACATTATACATTGTGTGACTGTGACCATACCTAACTGCCATCTCTCCTCTTCTTCTCTTTCCCCCCCTCTTTCTTTTTCCTCTCTCCTCCTGTCCCCCTCTTTCACTCTTTCTCTCTCTCTCTGTCGAGCTACACATGTCGTTCCTGAGCTGCCAGTGATCCAGACTCCCTCTGCCCTCCGGACCTGTCTGACCCATCCTGGTGCCCCGCTTCTGGCTGAAGATCTCGTCACATGGATGCCCCGTGTGTCTCTCTGGGATGCGTCTGGTGTCTGGGAATGATTCTCTCCACCTAGAAAATGGTTCTGGCCTTGACTGGTGTTGGCAACTGTTTCTCTGGGGACTTGACAGTTCGATAGTTCATGACTGGAACTTCTTACAAGTCTACCTGGGTCTTCAATAACTACCTGGACTCCATATTAACATCAATTAACATCAGCTATTATAGCTGAACTGCCTCCCACCCTACACACTGTATAAATGCAGATCATTTACTGCTTTCTGTTTCACCCAAATGAGGATGGGTTCCCTGTTGAGTCCGGTTCCTCTCAAGGTTTCTTCCTATTACCATCTCAGGAGGTTTTTCCTTGCTACTGTCGCCCTCGGCTTGCCCACCAGGGACAAACTGACCATTTTGATTCATACAAATTCACATTTCATACAAACTTAAATAATTATTTTGACTATGTAAAGCTGCTTTGCGGCAATGAAAATTGCTAAAAGCGCTATACAAATAAAATTGAATTAAATTGAATTGAATTGAATTAAATTTTGGGTTTAGTGGAACCATCATTTACTTTCCAATAGGACAATGACCCCAAAAACACATCTAGTTTGTAAGTGTACATATAGTTGCTTTACCATAATTAGGAACAATAAGCTGTTTCACAGATGTTAAGGTAAGTAGACTTGTCTAATGCGACAGTTTGCATGGATCTGAAAAACATTTGACTAGTGATAACACTAGAGACAAAGTCCCAGAATGCAAGAATGCAATGCAGTTGATATGACAAGAGACATACTAGAGGTGCTTTCCGATTGGCCTGAAATACCCTGTAAAGTACTGTATACTGCACATGTTGTTCAGCCATGTTAAGCGTGATTCCAACGGCAGAGAACGAAACTGATCACTCAGTTCAAAGGGAACAGTAACGGTGTAGAAAACAACTGAACAACAGGTTTTTACTCCACAGAAAATGTTTCATTCCCTTTTCCCCATCAGTCATTGCGTCTTGATTAAGCATGAAAAAAATGGATCTTGAAATAGGATTTATATATCCATTATCATTATTATCGAATAATGATTGAATTTTTTATTTTTAGAGTTAGGGGAGATCGTGGGGACGGAAATCTGGACATTGCACACTTTATGTTAACCACAAGGGAATAAATAGGACACAAAATTGTTTTATTTAATCAAGAAATCCTTAGTATTACTGTATGTAGGCTAGTAATTTTCAAAAAATAATCTCTGTACATCTTATAAATTAAATAATTTATTATAAGCACCAAGATGTGCAGGGCAGCAGTCCTCCAGGAAGTTCAACTTAAAGTTATATCTCACTGGGGGAACTGTAACATACAAGTGAAAACTCTTCATCATGCTGGTGAAATAAAATTGAATCTAAGAAGTTTATTTCCGTAACAATTCCTCGATCCTACTGAACATTACTAATAAATATTGAAATGCAAATGCATTTTTATTTAATGCCCTGCAGACACTCTGCTAATTTAGGTGTTTGACTTGTTTTGAGAATGCACCAGTACTCGCTGGGTCTCAACGTAGTTCGCTCTGTAAAAAAATAGATGTGTAATATGCCATGTTCAATTAGATCTGGCCCCAGCCACGCGTCATTATTATGGGCATGTTGGCGGCAAAGTGATTCACACTTATTTCCTTCTGGTAATTACTGCACCTAAATCTGCGCCGCACATTTTGATCATCCAATACCTGAAACAAGACAAAAGAGCTGAGATACAAGACTTTGCTGTTAAAGAGATTTCGGACATACAGGTTACTTATTAGGTGTGTAATGACTGACTGTAGACCTTCTGCTTAAATGGAAAATAGGTCAGCACTCCGTTTTCTTCTCAGCATCTATTAAAGGAATCTGACCACCACTGAGCAGATGCTAATTAGGTGCTGGGTCATTATTTGGAGGTGGGAGTGGCTCAAAAATACCTACTTGAACTTCAAATGTGAAATTATTATATGGGCTTTTGAAGATTAAGGTCATGAACGGAAGTTTGCCGCCCAGGGTTTTTGTGTGATCAGCTGGGAATGTGATGTAGGTCATACTGTGAAAGCGAGTAAGACAATAATTAGGCAAATCCTAACGAATGAAAAGTAAACAAAGGTCCAGCTACAGGTTTATGCTTAAATGGCATCAGCTCCTTCCAACTTTAGAACAGGAAACTCTATGCTGTAATCCATAACCTTTTTTACGTAGCCACGTTTCCCCTGCACATAGAGTTTATCTCGGTTACACCCAGTGTCCTGGTTTTTCTTCAGCAGCTCCACTGAGTTTAGACAGCTAATCTGACATGTTTTTTTGTGCAACCCCTCTTTCTTGACCTGTTTATATCCTCCGGTCTTTTTGGCTACAGTTGAGTTTGCAACAACTTACTGTATTTTTATTTAGCCAAACGGCAAAACATTATACAACTTCTCTCACACACCATGTTACACTCTGACCTGTCTACCAAAAAACCAGGGCAGATAGGGCACTTGTTAGTTTCTCCTAACATAGTCAACACAACCAGCAAATTAACTGTCACACATGCAAGAATACAAATGAAATAATAATGTGCTGTAAATAATGAAATACCACTGCACTAACATTAAATTCTAAATTTAAACACATAAATAAATACTTTATGGGTGTACTTCATTAAACAGTCAGACAGACAGACAGACTAAGACAGATTAAAGAAACACTATGAGTGTGTATGTTTTCAAGCCGAATGAAGTTACACACTGCTTATAATGCGCCTGATGTGCCAAACCCAGATTTTAAGGTAACCAAATTCTCCATCTTGCCATTTCTGGGTAATCAGATATCTTACCTAATCATTTCAGACCAACTAAATAAATTGAATAATAATTATTCTGTACAGGAGCAGGAGATTCTTAACTTTTTATTCCAATTCTCGAGCGTCTTGCTTTCAGCGGTGCATAAAATAATAAGTACGCCGTTCTGTACACTATTTCTAAACATACTTAAAAGCCGTTTGATCTCTTCTGTAAAACAATCACGATTTTTCTGTCTGATCTCCTTTTTATTTCTCGCGCTTCGCTACAGTAACTAAAAGTGCCGAAACTTGTATCGGGCAGAAGAGCCGATTCCAAATAAAACCTCAACTACGACACCTGTGTCGTTTCCCTAGGGGTGACGTAACCAATGACATCACAGATTATGTGATTAAACAGCATACTGCGCCGCACAGTATGCTGATTGGTCACATAATCTGTGATGTCATTGGTTACGTCACACTCAGGGAAACGACACAGGTGTTGAAGTTGAGGTTATATTTGGAATAATAATAATATTATTATTATTAATAATAATAATAATAATAATAATAATAATAATAATAATAATAATAATATGCCTTATTTATAAAACAGCTACTAAAGATAACATAAAATATACCTTTATTCGTCCCACAGTGGGGAAATTTCAACATTACAGCAGCAAAGAACAATGTGCAAACATAAAGTAGTGACAGTTCCGTGTATAAGGACAAAAACTGAAATTAAAACAGACATGATCAAAACAAAACGTATTTATATTTATTCAATAAAAAACTTGGTGCCAACAAATTTGTTGCTACCCTTTTATTAAAAAAAAAAACTCACACTGTCCACTGAAATAACTTGAAACTAACAAACATAATAAAAATTAGATGAACATCAACTAATTAAAATCAGACATCACTTTTGAATTTGAGTTGTGGTTCAAGAAAATTAATTGGGGCATTATCGTGTTGGAGGACCCATGACCTGCGACTGAGACCAAGCTTTCTGATACTGAGCAGTAGGGATGGGAATCACAAGTCATCTGCTGATATAAAATCATCACAATTAAATAAAAATTATGGTTCTATCATGATTTTATAAATGTCCCAAATCAATATTTCATTTTTCCCGATTTTGTTACAATTTTAAACTTTAAATAACTTTAATTAGTAATGTACCCCTTTCCTTGTAAAATAAGTTCTTAAACTAATCGCAGCATTTAAACAATACAAACTATCTTCAAATACAAGAGTTTAACATTTAACTGAGCAGCGCATAGCTCTGTCATCCCCCATAATTATTATTTTTAAACAAATGTTGCAAATACTTACTACCACATGGCATGAAAATGTGGAAATAATTTAGACTGCACCACCTGTAGGATTATAAAGAGGCGGTGACATTTTACCGCCCCAAACATCTTCAAAGTCTCAAAACTGAATAGTAAGCATGTGTCTTTTTTTTTTTTTAAAGCAATCACACGAGCATGTGGGATTTATAATGCATGGATTTTGAGCTCACTGTGTTTTGAGACTGGTGTAAGCATGTGTGATGAGTGGGTTTGGGACTAATTCACTTACAGAGTTTGGAGAAAAAGGCAGATCGTGGCAGGCTGAGGCAGACTTTTAACGTGCATGATTTTTATTAATGTAACAGAAAAAAACTGCACTTCTGTTGTGCCACTCGGAAGCTTCTTTGGCACTCAGTACAGAATCATTCGTTTATCAGGTTTGAGGCTGATCAGCCATTCACTAGTCATGGCCAATCAAACTGAAAACCAGCCAATTATGTTCACTGGTTTATCTCTATTGTAAATGTAAAAACGTGTTTTTTTTATTAGCTAATTAACTCAAAACACCTGCAAAGGTTTCCTGAGCTTAAAATGGTCTCTCAGTCTGGTTCTAAGATTTTACATCACTCTCACTACTGAGTGAGAGTGATGTAAAGTAATGATGACACAAAAGACAATTACAATATGTATTCCGAAATTAGAAACAGCTTCACATAAAACATATAAATCTATTTCCCTCTTTTCATGATGTACTGAGAGACATACAGTACGCAGGGGGGAAAATTCCAGTAGTTGATTAATCTTCTATGTAATAATGTTAATTCTGCTCTTTGAGAAAAGCATTCATCCTCAGCACATATTTGCAGTGAAAGTGGTAAGTTTTTATTTCTGCCATTCTAATTGGGTTTTGTCAAGTTACTGGCCTTCTTTTTAACTTGAAATTTATAAAACTTTATTATTTTGCAGAAAAAAAATCGACCAGGGAAACTAATAATAGAAAGCTCGACAAATGTAACTGTTAATAAAGACGTGGCCACAAAGTATGTAGCGAGATATAGTATAATAACTACATACTGATTGCTTAAGTGCATTTAATCGATACTGCCGCTTGTCAAGTCAAACATTGCTCTAGAGCACATATGGACAAGTTTCCAAGTAATACAATGGACAAGTTTCCCAGTAATAAAGTTCACAAAAGTTCCAAATTTCTAAAACCAGGAATACAGTGTCGTCTTTGCCTTCAGAGCTTACATGTGGGCCAGCAGGCTAAAACTATTTCCTTTAAACACACTGTAAGTTAGAAAGGAAATAAAAATTTAGTTTGTATAGCAGTGTGTAATGGTCCACTTGGAGTAGTGACACATGACACTGACTTGTACAGGAGTGAGATGTGAAGTTGTTATGTGGGAAGAATAGATTAGTACCAGAGATGGGCAGTAATTGGATGCAGAAAACTTGCAAACACAGAAATTTACCTTAAGAAAGATACACAAGAATAAGTCATCTTAGTGTGGCATCTCTCCTGATAATACAACAAGGCAGGTTGAAAACAAACAGAAACATCTGGCAGACACAAGCTCAGCACACAAGGTAGCTTCATCTAACAGTGCACATTCCTCCCTCACATGTCGAGTCATTTTATCATTAGGATGTTGTGCATCCTGCATAGTCTTTTAGGTGGCGGGATGGACCTGGCCGCACTAAATGTGTCACCAGCATTCTGGGATGTTGTGAATAGCTGCACCCCTGCTCTCCAGTGTCTCTCTCAGCGATGTATCTTTCGACTTCCGATTACAGGACCTTCTACTACCCAAGTCTTGTTCCTCATGGCCACATTCTTTCTGACCGCTCTTTCAAGCTAAACGCTGGAGCTCACTCATGTCCACCCCAGAGTCCAGGCTGCTGTCTGCTGTTTAATTACAGTGTAGCTACCTGAGCTGGTGGTTTAGCATCCAAAGACACAAACCATGCCCAAGAAGGTTTGGCCAGTAGGTTCTGGCCAGTAGGGCCTGCTTAGAGAGACCTTGTAGCTTACCATGGAAAGTACACATTCCAGCTGCCTCGTTCAGGGGTGCCCAGGACAGAGACACACAGGGTTTTGTGGGCCCTCAGCTGCACATTGTTGTTTGTGGGACTTTTGATAGTGTCTGGGCGATTTTGCCTTTCAGGTGCTGTGCTCAGTGCTTCATGCGGTTATGGGGAAAGGTAGCGCATCAGCTTCCAGTGCTCTTAGCCTGTCGCTGTGCTTTGTTCTGTGCTACTTGTAAGCTGTGCTGTTTACATACAAGTTTGGTATTATATTGGTGTTCTCTGGGCAGTTCCATTGTTTTCATATAGGTTCCATGCTGATCAGCAAACATTTATTAGCATAAATGTTACAGTTGGCATGATGCGGAGGGGATGCTGATACACCTGCACCACTTGCTGCATTAGAGTAAGACCTGTTTCCCTTATTGTACAAGGGATCTTGCACTTCATCTAAACTAGTAGATGTGGTCTGGTCTTTCTTGATTGAGTCTAGTGGAGTTCCATTTTTTATGTCTAAATGTACCCCTCTCAGTCTCATGGTTCAAGCCAACAGAAAAAAAAAGTCATACCATTTTGGAGTCTTTTCTCATTCTTCCAGATGACCAGCTTTAAACTCATAAGTTGAGCATTACCAGAAATGATCCTACCTGCAGTAACATAAAAATACAATGATGATCCCATCAGTTCTGCCCAGGTTTCCAACAAGGAGGTATGTATGTACAGTATGGTTATGGGACTGTGTGTACTATTGTAAACTATAGTACACACAGTCCCATAATATACCATAGTATTAATGTTGTACTTCATGATGCATTTATTTTATTTTTTTTGTAGCAAGGGACTAGCCTTCTATTATTACTCTTAAAAAGTCAAAGGCTTGGACACTACTGTGGGTTAAAGATTGCCTTTCACTGACATTAAAACTCAAAGCCCATATAATAATACAAGTGGAACTCAAAGCCCAATAATAAAAATAAAAATAATAATAATACCAAGGTTTTTGGATCAATACTCATGATCATACTGCTCCAACTGCCTTCTCCAGATTCTACATTACAGATATTCACTAGGTTTGAATATCTGAACAGTTGTTCAATGGGATTTTAATAAGGGATCATAGAGAGACACTTTAGAATAGTCCAATGTTTTGCTCTTAGACTTATTTTTATTTATTTTTTGCTGTGTGCTTTCGGTTTGGGTTATTCTCCTGGAGGACCTATGACCTGCCACTGACACCAAACTTTCTGACTTGGAGCAGTAGATTCCACTCCAGAATGCATTTCACAGTCTTAAGATTGTATTGCGCCATGCACAGATTCAGAACTCTTTGTGCTACATACAGGAAAGCATCCCCCGAACATTACCGAACCCTCCTTCATGTTTTACGGTAGGTACAGAATTCTTTCCTTTAAAGGATTTATTTTTGTGTCTGTGAACATACAACTGATGTGACTTGTCTAAAAGCTCCAGTTGTGACTGTCAGAGGGCGTTATTCCAGGAGAATTGCAGCTTGTCAATATGCATTTTGAAAAAATCCAGTCTGGCTTTTTTAAGATTTGCTATTAACAGTAGTGTCACCCGGGGTTGTCCAGTTTTTGCTAAGACGGCAAAGGATGGTGTGACCCGACACTGACATACCTTGACCTTAGATCTCATCTTGAACCTTTTTGAAAGTTGTTGTTGGCACTTTGGTCACCATTCACAGTATCCGCCAAATTTTCCTCTTGCAGCCACATGCAGGAAGGTTGTCTACAATCCCATGGAATGCAGGAAGAGGTCAGACACCCCAGATCACTGATGTTAAAAAGAAATAAATGGTCATGATGTTAATAAGAAAATGCCATATCTAAACTAAAGACATGCAGTCTGTCATTGTACTGCATTTCTTTCAGTTTTCTAATTTTAGGGAAGCAGTGCAAGTGCCACCGCCAACTAAACATTTCTTTCAAACTTTGCTTCATGCACAAAATAATGTGCAAAATGGATAAAAATCGTGAGGGAAAAATTCATACTAATAATCATGCACTCACCTTTGATTTGTTTTGCTGTACAGCAATAATAGGCTTAACACAGTGCTTCTGTAGAAGTCTCAAGCTCCATGCTCATGCCCAGTTCCAGCTTCGTACCAAGCTCCGTGCTCGTGCCCGGTTCCAGCTCAGTTCCCTTGCTCAGTTCTGGCTCGAGGCGCACACTCACTACAGGTACAGTGCTCATGCCTTGTGAACATGCACTCACCTTTGATTTGTTTTGTATCGGTAAATACAGTTTAAACTCTGCTGGGAGCTCGTGCTCTGAGTACAGTCGGTCAGAGAAGTAAACCCTTTTAATGCGACAATTTGCATGGATCTGAAAATAATTATCGGGACTTTTGTTAATATTTAAAGCCCTTATACAGGTACTTGTGTTACATTAACACCTACAACAATCAGCCATAACATTAAAACCATAGAGAGGTGATGTGAATAAGATTGACTGTTTTTTACGATGGAAAGATAACATTCAGGATAATGGGCTGGTTTCTACATTAGTGCACTCAGATTATTTTCAGCATCATAAAAAGAAGGACTGTATTGTACAAGTAGTGGAGACACTGGAGCAAACACAGAACACAAGGTCCCAGAATGCAATGCAGTTATTATGACAAGGGACATACTAGATAACAAGCGGGTAGTGGGGTAGAGCCCACTATTTCTTCCAGGAACAGAAGCGACTCTAGTCAGTAGCTATGTTTCCCTAGCTTTCCTCCCCACCTTGCTAAAGTTATGCACATAGTCTATTTCTGCCAAAAGCCGCTTCAAGTACAGTATGCTTCAGAGAGCAGTTCACACTAATCAGGGAGCGCTTTTTACACATTCATACAAACAAGAACACTAGAGATCAAAATATTTACAGAAAGTTGATTTAAAATATTTAAACAAATTGTATTGATCTAGAAAATCTCTCCAATTTATATTAAAGTATTTAACCATTGATATGCTACGATTTGAGATCTCAAGAATATTATCTTATTTTCATACCAGGCTAATTGGCAAGTTAAACCGGTCCACAACAAAAACGCTGCTGACGGGACAAGAAGCCACGCAGAGGACAAAAGAAAGCTACAGATCCATTCCCAGGGGAAATCTGGATTTAGTTTCAAAATCTCTCTAGGCCAGTGGTTCTCAACCTTTATTTCTGACCTCTACCACACACTTCAATTAAGAGAAGGCTGTTAATTATGTATGTCGATTAAATAGAATTGAGCCTAATAAGTTGGTTCCAAAACAACTTCTCAATGCTAGTGAAAGTTACATTAATGATAAACATTGAATCGCAGGTCATTTTCATTTAAGGTCGGTAGACACTCTGCTAATTAAGGTATTTGACTTGTTTCAGAGCGCACCTGTACTCGCACGGTCTCAATGTAGTTTGTTCCATAAGCTCTTCTTGTGAAATCTGACAGGTTAAATTGGATCTTGTTCCAGCCATCATCCAGTTTAAGAGGCATGGTGCATATAAAGGGCTTTACTCGTGTGGTGATCCGATAATTACTGACCCTAAATCTGCGCCGCACATTTTTATCATCCAATACCTGAGAAAAGAGAAAAAAGCAGCTTTAAGATACAACACTGAAGAGTTCTCTGACATACAGCTTACTTAATAAGTGTGTATTGACTAATTGAAGGCCTTCTGCTGAGATGATAATTAGGTCAGCTCTCTGTTTTCTGCTCTGTTTTCTGAATCTGAGCACCACTGAGCAGATGTTAATTAGGTGTTGGATCATTATTTGGTGGTGCGTGGCTCCGTATTACTCTACCTGAACTTCAAATATAAAATATTTCTTAAGATTTTTGATGGTCATGTTTAGGAGCGGAAGCTTGATGCCCAGGGTTTTTGTGGGATCAGCTGGGCACGTGATGTAGGTCGTGCTGTGGAAGCGAGTGAGACTGTAATTAACCAAATCTTAATAATGAAAATTTAAACAGAGGTCCAGCTACATGTAAATGCTTACGTGACATTGGTTCCTTCCACCTCTAGCACCAGAGACTGGATGTCGTTGTCTGTAATCCTTTTAATATGACCATTTCTCACCTGCAAGTACAGTTTATTACAGTTATACAAAGTGCACTTGTTTTTCTTCAGCAGCTTCACTTAATTTAAACAGCTAGTGTGACATGTTTTGTGTATAGTTTAGCAGTTGCTGGTCAAAAAGGTTGGTCAAAAGTTGGTCAAATGCTGATCAAAGTTGATTTGAAGTTGGGCATTCAATATTCCAAAAGTGCTCTGGGCTCCAGACTTCTGTGCTGGTTAGGGGTCATCTGTAAATTATTGTCCAACTAAAATACAGATTATTATATTATATTATATTATATTATATTATATTATATTATATTATATTATATTATATTATATTATATTATATTATATTATATTATATTATATTATCACTAACTCACTCACTCATCTTCTACACTGCTTTATCCTGTATACAGGGTCACAAGGACCTGGAGCCTATCCCAGGAGGCTTGGGGCACACCCTGGACAGGGTGCCAATCCAGCGTAGGTAACACACACATACACACTTACACACCCATTTACACACTATGGGCAATTTGGGAATGACAATTAGCCTAACCTGCATATCTTTGGACTGTGAAAGGAAACCGGAGTACACAGAGGAAACCCACCAAGCACGGGAGAACATGCAAACTCCATGCACACAGAGACAGGAATCGAGTCTGGCTGGGAAATAAAACCTAGACCCTGGAGGTGCACAGGCGAAAGTGCTAACCACTACACCACCGTGCCGCCATATTATATTATATTATATTATATTATATTATATTATATTATATTATATTATATTATATTATATTATATTATAGTCATTTTTAATTTTACACTTGAGCAGTGGTCTTCTGCTAATTTTGCTCTCTTTAAAAATTCAATTCAATTCAATTTTATTTATATAGCGCTTTTAACAATGGTCACTGTCTCAAAGCATCTTCACAAAAATGAAAGAATAAAAAACAACACAAAAAGCCACTTGAAGCGAATGAAGGTTATATTGTCTCAGGACAGATACAGAATCATGATATAAGTATTAAAATTGCTAAATGTTTGAAGTTTTTATATCTTAAATTATGGTGGAATAGAAATAAAATCATTGACTATGAGAAGTGGCATGATATTCACATCTACTGTATGTTCGTGTCATGTTATTATTTAAATAGTAATGTAGAGTGAACATAAAGAACCACCATATCTTAAAACTATGCTAGATAGAAACATTTCTGTTGTGAAAAAAAATTAGGTCAGCTATACACCTCTCACATTTCAGCAACCACTTTATTATATGTTCTCAAGGGACAATACCATATAAATGAAAATTGGATTAGTCAATGTGCAGCTTGTATAGCAGTACAGCTTTATTGTCCTCTAACAATAACTCAACATGCAAACTTTATTGTCCAAATAACTGGCAACGAAAACCCTTAGTGAACATGTGAAAATGTGTCTAAAGTGTCAATATTTTGTGTGAGCACCCTTGTTATCTAGCACGGCCTAAATTCTCCTGGGAATGGAATTCACCAGAGCTGCACATGAGATGTTGTTACTGGGATCCTCTTTCACACTTCCATAATAATATCACGAGGCTGCTGGATGTTAGACACGTGGCGCTTCCCCCCCTTCGCTTGAGGATGTCCCACAGGTGCTCCATAGGGTTCAGGTCTGGAGACATACTTGGCCACTGACAAACACATGAACATGATGAATACGACTTTGCATAGTTAAAGATGTATATCTGTTATCACTTTGGGTGGACTCACTTTTTTTGTCAGCTATTTTGACAATAGTGGCTGTATGTTGAGTTATTTTCAGAGGACAGTAAATCCATACTGTTGTACAAGCTGCACTTTGAGTACTCTAAAATATATCCAAGTTTCTATTGTCCTTTGAGTAGATATACAATACTAAAATGATTGCTGAAAGTAGAGAGTTGTACTCACTTTTGCGAGTGAGTAGTTTACAGATGGTCCCTAACCCGCGCAGTAGACGAGGTGCTGTCGCAGGACGCTGTTAGCGAATAATGGACGCGGATCGGAGTCTGGAGCGCTTTCGAATATCCAGCGTCCAACTTCAAACCAACTTCATCGCGGTGCGTGGGGAATGATAAATAAACAGTCACACAGCCATCGTCATGGTGTGTGTTTGTTTGATATAAAGAAGACATAAATAATAATAATAATAATAATAATAATAATAATAATAGTAACTTACAGTATGCCCAAATAACGCAGCAGCCAAAATACAAGGCACGTGAATATGACACCATTAAAGGAATGTTATACATTTACACACAATGTGCCTGATGTACTGAACCCAGATTTTGATTTTTTTTATCTCCATCTTGCCATTTCTGTGTAATCTTACTTAGTAATTTCAGACTAAACGACGGGTATTCGTTACTAGAGCCAAAACTTACCTTTTTATCCCAAATCTGGAGCGGCTTGCTCCCAATGCTGTATAAAATAGAAAATAAGCCGCTCTGTACACTATTTCTAAACATAATTAAACGCCGTTTGAGCTCTCCTTCACAAACAATCACAGTTCTTCTGAACGAGCTCCTGGCTCTATCCGCTAATAATATTATTACGTCTGACTCCATTCTGCAGGACCAGCCACAGGACTTAATCCCACCTTTTATCATTGAGCAAGCTTATTATTATTATTATTATCATTATTAAAATTGTCTTCTACATGATGTGCTGCTGTCATTTCTGGCATACAGATATTTTGCTTTTTTGGAATTATATTTTGTACTGATTAAATAATTACGTTCTTAATAATTAAGTTGTCAACTATACGTGATAAGTTAGGAGTAACGTGCACAAACATTTACTTTGAATCGTGGATTTTTAAAAATATTTTTCTCTCTCACTATCTCACTATATATATATATATATATATATATATATATATATATAGAGAGAGAGAGAGAGAGAGAGAGAGAGAGAGAGAGTTATGAATACAGTATGAATATGATTGGCACGTCATTGGTTACGTCACACTACTCAACATAACGAGACAGGTGTTGAAGTTGAGACTTTATTTAGTATCGGCTCTTCTGCTCGACACAAGCTGAGCTTCGCAGCCAGACGTAATAATATTAGCTGCTGAAACGAAACGCGGAAACTGAACAGGAGATCGGACCGAAGAATTGCACTTGAGCGTTTTAACAAAAAAAAAAAGAGATCAATCACGGTTTAGTTATGTTTAGACATAAATTCCAGAGCGGCTTGTTTTCTATTTTATACAGCATTGGAAGCAAGCCGCTCCAGATTTGGGATAAAAAGGTAAGCATCTTATCCAATAACCGTCATTCAGTTAGTTTAGGTAGTCCGGATTGATTAGGTAAGAGAGCTGATTACCCAGAAATTACAAAATGGAGACTTTGGTTAGCTCACAATCTGGATTAAGCACATCAGGGAAATTGCAAGCAGTATAACTTCATTTGTCATGAAAACACCCAACTTACACACCCATAACATTTCTTTAATGGTTTCATGTTCACCTGTCTTGTTTTTTATCTGCTACATAAAAAAAAGTTACCTTTTTTATGTTTTTGTTATATTTTTTTGTGGTTGCCTCGTTATTACACACACATATACACACATGGCTGTGTGACTGTTTATGTATCTGTCTGACTGGCAGTTTAATTAATGTTAAGTAATGATGAAGTGATATAAAAATATATATTATGATATAAAAAATCTTTAAAGATTTGCACGCCACAGATCACCACCAAATAAAACCGGGAAAAAAAACAGTAGAATTCACTATCTGGCCCCCAGGGACAAATTCTCGATGCACAATGCCCAAATGTCAAAAAATGGCCTTTTTCACTGTTGCCTTATATCAGGGTCATACACATACATCCAAGTTTTGTCACTGGTGGCAGTCATCCACGGCACGCTGATGCAGTTCTTGGCAGATTTCAACGCAATGTTCCTTCTGCTCCTTGGTCAACAGCCTGGAGACGGACTTGTCAGCAACACAGCACATGTTCAAATTACATGTCTGGATTGCCTGGACTGTCCCGTATGACACACAGTATGACAATGGCAGCAATGTTGTGGATTGTTCTCCGTCAATCATCATGCACAAGTTGCCGAATGGTTTCAACATTTTAGGAGGTCTTCCTGATCTCTCGTCGTGTTCCACTGATGTTCCTCCGCTCTTGAAGCATGCGTGCCACTTAAAACACCTCAAACCACTCATTGCAGCATCGCCGCATGCAACTTTCCAAATCATGTCAAACGTCTTTGTGGCTGATGTGCCCAGTTTCATGCATCGTTCTTTGTTCGGACTGATAAAATAGCAGACATGGTATCACACATGGTAAAAATAGCACCAGTTGCACAGTTCCCGATGTACACAGGACGATATCTTTTGGCACATTGACTTATAAAGCTCAGTGCTCCCAGTGACTGTGCGTGCAGCATTGTGTTGCCATCTGTTGGCATGGTATAAACTAGTCCTAAACCTTTTTATACCACCTCATACGTCAATTCTACTGTGAATCATTAAAAGAGTATTTGACTAGTATTTTCTGCTAAACCATACAGAAAACATGTCAGACTAGCTGCCTAAATTCATTGGAGCTTCTGAAGAAAAAACTGTAGAATTGTTTCAACTGTGATAAACTGTACTTGCAGGTGAGAAATGGCCATATAAAAAGGATTACAGACAATGACATCCAGTCTCTGGTGCTTGAGATGGAAGGAACCAATGTCAGGTAAGCATTTAAATCTATTTACATTGTATTCATTTTGATTTGGCTAATTACGGTCTCACTTACTTCCACAGCACAACCTACATCACATGCCCAGCTGACTCCACAAAAACATTGGGCATCAAGCTTCCAATAATAATTCTGGTCGTCAAGAATCTAAAGAAATATTTTACATTCGAAATCAAGGTAGGGTAATATGGAGCCACACACACCACCAAATAATTATCCAACATCTAATAACATCTGCTTAGTGGTTAGGCATTGATCAGAAGGTCTTGGGTTCAAACCCCACCACCACCACCAAGTTGTCACTGTTGAACCCTTGAGCAAGGCCCTCTCTCAAACTAGACGTGTAATGATATTAAAAATGTAAGTCACTCTGGAAAATGCTTTAATGTAAATGTAGTAGATGCTGAGCAAAAAACGGAGAGCTTACCTAATCCCTGTTTGAGCAGAAGGCCGACAGTCATTACACATCTATTAAGTAACGTGTATGTCAGAGAGCTCTTTAGTTTTGTATCTTGAAACTGCTCTTTTGTCTTGTCTCAGATATTGGATGATGAAAATATGCAGCGCAGATTTAGGGCCAGTAATTACCGAAGTACCACCAGCGTGAATCCCTTCATCTGCACCATGCCCATGAGACTGGATGATGGCTGGAACCAGATCCAGTTTAACTTGGCGGATTTAACAAGGAGAGCTTATGGGACCAACTACATTGAAACCCTGCGAGTACAGGTGCGCACTCAAACAAGTCAGACACTTAAATTATTAGTGTGTCTTCAGGGCATTAAATTAAAAGGCATTTGCAGTGGTCCTACAAGAACCACTGGCCTAGAAAGATTTAGATGCTAACCCCAGATTTTCACCAAGAGCAGAACTGTGACGTTACGTGTGCCACATAGTTTTTTGTTTTCTGCATGGCTTCATGCCTCTTTGGAAGTGTTTTAGTTGTATATTGGCCTGGTACTGTATTATCTGTTGTGGATATAATCAGTTGTCATTACAACTCCATTGCATTCTGGGACAGTGTTTGCACCAATGTCTCCACTACACTCCTTATTTATATGATAAAAATCTAAGTGAGCTAACAGAGTGATACATATCCTGTATGCTTGAGACTGACGATCCTTGACATTGCATTTAACTATATCATTAAAAACTAGGCTAATGTTGTGAAGGTCCTGTAGTGTATGGTAATAATACTCTAGCACCTAAATTTTTAAGTCCTGTAAATTGTGAGTTGAGGCCTCCATGGGTCCAACTTGTTTCTCCTGTACATCCCACAGATGTTTGATTGGTTTGAGATGTGATGAAAAAACATTGCTCATAGCATTACACTGCTTCCACTGTCTTGTCATCTCTTCCTCTTATGTAAAAGAAAATGTGATTAATTTGACCAGGCCAGACCATTTCTCTGTGGTCAAGTTTTGTGCTATTGGTGGTAGAAAGGATCTAGATTTTACGGTACTGTTGATTATGCAGTTTGACTCCCTTTCAGGGCCGTGTGTTCAGTCCACTGCTGTTCGCTCTGCTGACTCACAACCCATGACACACCCATGTTATTATTTTCGCCCGATGACACGACCATGACGGGAAAGACGAATCAGCATACAGACAGGAGGTGCAGTGGCTAATAGATTTACATCGGTTGCATTAGAACTTTACATTTAGGCATTTCGCAGACGCTCTTATCCAGAGCGACTTACAAAAAGTGCTTTAATGTTTACAACATTGGATACATACTTACACTGGGTTAACTAGGTTAATAACTAAGTACCATTAGTCCAACACATCTGAGTTTTTTTTTTTTTTTTCTCGGGGGGGGGAGGGGGGGTTAGTCCAAGTACTGGAGAAACAGGTGCGTCTTGAGTCGTCGTTTAAAGATAGTCAAAGTCTCTGATGTACGGACATCTAGAGGAAGTTCATTCCACCACCTAGGAGCCAGAACAGAAAAGAGCCTGGATGAATGCCGCCCTCGATCCCTGAGAGATGGTGGGATGAGGCGAGCAGTGCTGGAGGATCGGAGGGAACGTGGTGCAGTGCGTGATGTAATTAGCGCAGAGAGGTAAGTGGGTGCTGGGCCATTTTTAGCTTTGTAGGCAAGCATCAGTGTTTTGAATTTGATGCGGGCAGCTACAGGAAGCCAGTGCAGGGAGCAGAGGAGTGGGGTGGTGTGGGAGAACTTGGGAAGGTTAAAAACGAGTCGTGCTGCTGCATTCTGGATTAGTTGCAGAGGACGAATCGTGGACAAAGGCAGGCCTGCCAGGAGTGAGTTGCAGTAGTCCAGTCTTGAAATAACAAGGGACTGAACAAGCACCTGAGTAGCCTGTGAAGAAAGAAATGGGCGAATTCTTCTGATATTGTAAAGAAGAAATCGACAAGAGCGAGTAAGGTTAGCAATGTGTGGGGAAAATGACAGATGATTGTCCACGGTTACCCCAAGATTGCGGGCAGTGGTTGGGGGATTGATTTGGTTGTTGTCCATGGATATCACAAGGTCTTGACCTGGAGATGAGTCACAAGGGATAAACAACAGTTCGGTTTTACCGAGATTGAGCTTCAGCTGATGAGCAGCCCTCCAAAATGAGATGTCTGCCAGACATGCTGAGATCCGGGTGGAAACCTGAGTGTCAGAGGGAGGAAAGGAGAGAACAAGTTGGGTGTCGTCTGCATAACAGTGGTATGAGAATCCATGCGATAATATGACCTTACCAAGAGACCGGGTATAGAGGGAGAACAGAAGAGGACCAAGTACTGAGCCCTGTGGGACACCAGTAGAGAGTCTACGTAGGGCAGATGTAGATCCCCTCCATGTTACCTCATATGACCTATCTTTTAGGTAAGAAGCAAACCATTGCCACGCTGTTCCACAAATTCCAAGGCTTGTAAGAATAGATAATAGAATCTTGTGGTTCACGGTGTCAAATGCAGCTGACAGGTCCAGGAGGATGAGGACAGATGAAAGTTTAGCAGATCTAGCAGCATGGAGCTTCTCAGTGACTGACAGAAGGGCAGTCTCTGTGGAATGTGCCACTTTGAATCCAGATTGGTTTGGGTCATTAAGGTTGTTCTGTGAGAGATAAAGAGACATTTGATTATAAACCGTTCTTTCAAGAATTTTGGAAATAAAAGAGAGCAGTGATACCGGGCGATAGTTGTTAACTTCTGATGGGTTCAGGCAGGGTTTCTTGAGGATGGGAATAACCCTCGCCTTCTTAAAAGCGGCAGGAACATGACCAGATGATATGGATTGGTTGATGATGGCTGTGGTGAAGGGAAGGAGGTCTCGTGAGATGGCCTGGAGCATTGTGGAAGGTATTGGGTCTAATGAACAGGTGGTGGGGTTAGATGACGAGATGATCTGTTGAATCTCGTCAGATGACAAGTTGGAAAATTCTGCTAAAGGAGGGAAGGAAAGGTCCTGAGGTTCTGCCGTAGGAGTTTGGTTGAGAGCGAAGGACTGGCGGATTGCTGCAATCTTCCCATCGTAGAATGTGGCAAAATCGTCAGCAGTCAGAGAGGAAGGGGCAGGAGGAGTCGGTGGGTTGAGTAGTGAGGAGAAGATGTTGTGGAGTTTGACAGGATCATGTGCAGACGCTTCCAACTTTTGTCTGAAGAAGGTAGTTTTGGCAGAAGTCACATCACATGAGAATTTGGAAAGAAGAGTCTGGTAAGAGATGAGATCTGCATCAAGCTGTGATTTCTTCCATCTTCTCTCCGCAGTTCTTAATTCTCTCCTGTTGTTGCGCAGTACATCAGATAGCCAAGGAGCAGGACAAGACGTCTTCCTTGGTTTAGATGACAGCGGGCAAAGGAGATCTATGGATGAGGAGAGAGAGGAGAGGAAAGTTTCAGTCGCAGTCTCTAGTGGTAAAGAGGAGAAGGAGTCTGGGTCTGGGAGGAATGATAGGGTGTATGAAGACACAGAGGAAGGGGAGACAGAGTGAAGGTTTTTGCGGGTAAAAGAGACATTTTGGTGGTTAGGTTTACATAGGATGGGAAGGGTTATGGTGAAGGATACCAGGTAATGATCAGATTTATGAAGAGGAATAGTAGTGATATCTGTGAATGGGGAAGGGCGGCAGAAAACAAGGTCGAGAGAATTTCCTGCCTTGTGTGTAGGAGGGCAGCTGTTTAGGGTTAAAGAGAAGGAGTTAAGGAGAGGGAGAAGGAAAGAGGATTGGAGTTTATCAGATGGAAGGTTGAAATCTCCTAGAACAGTGAGAGGAGTGTTAGCAGAAGGAAAAAGACTAAGAAGTATGTCCATTTCATCTAGAAAGTTTCCTAGAGAGCCAGGAGGACGGTAAATAACTAAGATGTGGAGGTTAATTGGAGAGGTTACCTTAACTGCATGAAATTCAAATGATGAAAAACTGAGATGAGACAGGGTGATGGGCGAGAAGGACCATCTCTTGGACAACAGGAGACCCGTACCACCACCTCTGCCAGTTTCTCGTGGAGTGTGAGAGAATACATAGGCAGAGGATAGGGCAGCCGGTGTAGCTGAGTTCTGAGGAGATATCCAGGTCTCAGTTACTGCCAGAAAGTCAAAAGAGTAATGAGTAGCTAGGGCAGAGATAAAGTCTGCTTTCTTTACAGCAGATTGGCAGTTCCAGAGCCCACCTACCACCAGTGCAGGACAATGAGACAGTACTGGAGGGTAGATGAGGTTTCTGGGAGATCTGCCTCTGCTGTGTGAGTAAAAGCATCTTGGTCTGTGAGAACTGACAGAGATAGGTTGAAGACACATGCTAGACTGAGGTAACTGTCTATAAAAACTTGTAACTTCTTGGCAAACAAGAGTTTGAATCAATTCTCTGTGCACTACCTTTGTTGCAGGATATTCTTATTAACCTTCAATATATGTAGCTAAGCCCTGCCCACAATTCACACCTTAAGGAAGCCTGAAACTACTCTTGATTAATTACCTGAGAACTAATTGCTTTAGACCTACTTCAATCACACTGCAATCAACACTACCAAACAGCAAAAACTAGGTACAGTATACAGTATGAACTAATTGTGTTTTCAAAAACAGTACAAAAGTTAAAAACCTACCTTACCAGTGGAGAAGAATCCAATTTAGAAAACTAAAGCACACTAGGTACTGGTACGTACTTTGTACTGGTCAGCACTGCACTGTCTTTGTCTTGCATACAGTGCCATGCCGCTTTAACCTTTCCGCATTTTGCCACGTTACAACAACAAACGTAAATGTATTTCACTGGGATTTTATGTAATAGACCAACACAAAGTGGGACATAATTGTGAAGGAAGGTTTTTCAAAAACATTTGTACAAATACAAATCTGAAAAGCATGGTGTGCATTTGTATTTAGCTCCCTTGACTCTGATACTAACTAAAATCCAGTGGAACCTATTTTGGTCACCTAATTAGTAAATAGAGACCACCTATGTGTAATTTATTCTCAATGTAAATACAGCTGTTCTGTGAAGCCCTCAGAGGTTTGTTAGAGAACATTAGTGATTAAACAGCATCATGAATCCCAAGAAACACAGCAGACAGATTAGGGATTACAGTTGTGGACAAGATTAAAGGTTTTAAAAAATGTCCCAAGCTTTCAACATCTCACGAAGCAGTGTTCAATCCATCATTCAAAAATGGAAAGAGTATGGCACAACTGCAATCATGAACTTTATATACGTTTATTTGCCTTGACTTTGCCCGGGTTCGATTCCCAGCCAGTGCCCAAGTCCCAGCCACTGGATGCAGTGTCGGTCCCAAGCCCGGATAAAGTAGGAGGGTTGCGTCAGGAAGGGCATCCGGCGTAAAACCTGTGCCAAGTTGTAGTGCGGACTGGGTATTCCGCTGTGGCGACCCCTTGCCGGGAACAGCCGAAAGAACAACAACATTTGCCTTGAGTTTGATCTCACTGCTGACTAGGCTGAATACAGGTTCCTCTTATTAATTTCTGTTGTAATATCATAGAACCAGAAGCTCTCATACACAAACCAGAGGCTAAACTACCATTTACCGAATCTCCACGCTGTTGTCTTAGCCTCAAACAGTGGTGCTAGGTGAGCTCAGAAATGTAAGAAAAGTCTGTCTGCTGTAAAGAAAGCTGATTTATCTAACATTTAGCTTATGATGAATCTTGGGCTTCCATGACCCTATTGCATAGTGGGAACACCCACTAGATCTGCTGCTTTGGAGACGATCTGATCCAGTTGTCTAGCCATCACAGTTTCTCCATTGGCATTGTCACTCCTTACACTCATAACTCCTGCTTTCATCACTTCAAGTATGACTGTTCATCTGCTGCCGTGTATATCTCCGCCCAGGACACGCGCCACTGTAATAAAATAGTACATTTTATTCACGTCCCCGCTCTGTGGTTTAAATGTTATGACTGATCGGTGGAAGTATTTAATGTAAAACAAGTATTAATGCTCTAATTAACAAATGGCTCAACTTTTTTTGGTTTCAGATCCACGCAAACTGTCGTATTAGACGAGTCTACTTCTCTGACCGACTGTTCTCGGAGGATGAGCTCCCGGCAGAGTTTAAACTGTATTTGCCAGTACAAAACAAAGCAAAAGTAAGTGCACAACCACAAGACATAAGCATGGAACCAGGAGTAAGTGTGAGCCTTGGGCCAGAACAAAGCAAAGAAACAGAGCCGGAACCGGGCACAGTTAAAGACCTTGAACCAGGCATGAGCACGGAGCCGGAAGCAGGTACAAGCACAGAGCCTGAACAGGGTACGAGCACAGAACCTGAACAGGGTATGAGCACAGAGCCTGAAGCCAGTCTGGAACCGGTCACGAGCACAGAGCTTGAACCGGTCACGAGCACAGAGCCAGATATAAAGGTGGAACCAGGCACGAACACAGAGGGTGAACTGGGCACGAGCACGGAGCTTGAGCCTTCTAAGGAATAAGACAGCTTGGGGGTGAGCTGTGCATCCCATCTACCATGTGTTTTGCGAGGCCAGCTCGACCACTCTGTAATTGCTGCAGATGCGTTGTGCTGTCTGCTGTTTTCTGCCTTGAAGTCTGGGGATTCTCTTCCTTTGCCCACCTTGCAGTTGCATCCTAAAAGGATGGATGTCTGGTGGCTAATCAAAAGCCTGTCCAGCTCCAGTGCGCTGCTTCCTCGTTCTCACAAAAGCAAAATGCCACCCACCCTCTCCTGCCCGCTTCTCAGTGCCACCAACTTGTCGCCATGTCACTGACATGTAGATATGCAATGTTAAATACAATTTTTAAAAGCAGTTTTAAATAATAATAATAATAATAATACTTTTTATTTAAATAGGCACCTTTCTATTCACCCAAGGTCACCATCCAAAATTCAAACAAGCAATAAATAAATGAATTCAAGATTCAAAGCAGTGCTGATAAAATCTTATATTGCTTTAATGTGTGTGATTTGTGTAAATTGTTGGCTTGACGAGCTTGGCTTGACTGGAACATCAGCCGCCAAAACAGCCTTAGTGCATCCGCAGGAATGTAGCACTGTGTCTTTAACTTAAAAGTTAAAAGTTAAAATCAATTTTTACATCTTTACATGATTTTGTTAATGGTCATGCACTTTTAGTCGTGTTTATGACATTTTAAAATAAACCTCTTTTGAATCCACATCTGTATTTATGTAAAAATGTAATTAAGTGGAAAAGTCTATAATAAAAATACTTTGATGTATATAATGTTGCCATTCAATGTTTAATTTACAAATTAATTAAGGTAATTAACATTTTCACATAAGAAAGTACATGAATATTGGTCCAGTACAACAATTCTAGTTAATTCTATTTAAATCGAAACTAAAATATATATAACATTAATGAATCAAGGCTAAGCACTGTAAGTGCACTGTAAGCACTTAGCCAAGGTTTAGGAACCACATGCATTACTGATAAAGTGCAAAAATCCAAATGACTTTATTATATAAAGGAAGATAATAAAAAAAGCAATGAATTAAACTGTTACAAAGTGCAAACAATGTTCATGAAACATAATTGAAAAGCAGGGAGTGTAAGCTCCCTGTAATAATCAGGGTGTGTGGGCTTCATTGAAACTTAATGCTGATTCTTTCCCTCTCCTCTCTTGTTCCTGTTTTTTGTTTGATTGGTTCTTCATCTTTTTCTCCTTTATTTTTACTGGTGTTTGACATCTTTTTGTAAAAGATGTCAAACACAGTTTATTTCAGTTTAAATCATTGTTTCTATTCCTATCACCCTTAAAATACTTGTCCTTTTTTTAAATTCCCATTGCTCCAGCACTGAAGATTGTGGTGGAGCTTTCTGTGTCTAACATGTATGACCCCACATCATGCTTTACTTTGTCTGTCTATCTCTCACTCTTTGATAAAAAGTGCATTAGCCTCTGTATGGTAATGACGTTTCCTACTTGTATTCTTAACAATATTACATTTAAAAACATGATTTTGTTATTATTATTATTATCAGTATTATTATTATTCAGCATATTAATTATTGCGGTGAAGCCCTACCCTCTGTTGCACTTCCATAATGATGTACGTAGTAAGCATGGACATACATAAGCACAGCGATGGGCTGACTGATGATCAAAGAGTCATCGTGTTGTCATAGTTACCTTTTAAAAAGCAGCCCACGAATAATGTAAGTGGCATCTATAACCAACAAATCAATTATCCAACAAAGAAATTACCATCGCTCATGGTTTCTATATACTGGCACTATCAGAGATTTTACACTAACCTGAGCCATAATTCCCATGAACGCCCAGAGGCGAAACATCTTCAGTGACACATTCACCAGGTACTGAGAGAGAAGAAACATAACTGATTACTGAAAATCAAACGTGAACTTACAATTCAAGCAGAGACTAAATTAAATGTTTTTTTTAAAAAGGCTTAGTAACATTTACTTTGTATCCATACAGCAAGATTAACTTAGTAAATAAATTGTAAACAAATACTGTATAATCATTAGGAAATAAAATTGGTAGATAACATTGTTAAATAATGTTACAATATTAGGCTTGATACCCGTCTCTGTGTGCATGGAGTTTGCATGTTCTCCCCATGCTTGGTGGGTTTCCTCCTACAGTCCAAAGATATGCAGGTTAGGCTAATTGGCATTCCCAAATTGCCTGTAGTGTAAATGGGTGTGTGTGTAAGTGTGTATGTGTGTGCCCTGCGATGGATTGGCACCCTGTCCAGGGTGTACCCTGCCTCGTGCCCTAAGCCTCCTGGGATAGGCTCCAGGTCCCCGCGACCCTGAATACAGGATAAAGCGGTATAGATGATAAGTGAGTGAGTGAGTTAACTTTGATAACTTATGTGTTTTGTAACTTTGCAATATTCAGCATGCTCTCAAAGATACTGAATGATTAGGTACTTAGACTATCAGCCATTATAGGGTTTATGCATGAACTATATGCGTGAAAGAAAAGCAGAGAGAAAATTACACGGCGATCTGGTCTGTCAGCTTCTTCAGACCTATTTTCAACACAGCCTCATAAAAATGCCTGACAGAGAAGAAACAGAACACAGCAAATTAGTTGAGTTATAACAATGCGTGAGTTACAACAATGCGTGACATCAATGAGGCTGTTAAATAAATGACCTCAGACTCACAATAAGCATATGGACTCAATTAAAAGAGAGAAATTTGGCATTGTTTCTGACTTTTTACAAAAACAAGTAAAAAACCAAGGCTAAGGTACATTTTGTATATTTCAATATTTTTAGTTTTATGGCCATTGTAGTTACTCTTAAAATGCTGCTTGTGTGTGTGTGTGATGCTTATCTCTCTCACACACACACACACACATTTAGAGCCTCATAAAAGAATGCATTGATTCAGGTACTGTGACAAATCAAATCAGATCTGGCTTGTATCTTCATTTTAGCTCCAACTCAGACCAAAAGGCTTGTTTAAGTCCCAGACACCAAGAGGCTAAAAATTTTATTTTACATTTATCATATCTTACTAATCATATAATATATTTTTACACAATTATACATTATTCACATGTAAAGGTGGCAATAAAAAATTGATAATGATATCGCAAACACTCCAAAATTTTCTAGCTGAGATTCAAGACAATATTTTGGCTCTGGAGCTCAAGTTAGTGTAACATCTCTGATTGTGCTAGTATATTCAAACCATGCGCAATGGTAGTGTTTCTAATTTTGTTAGTTTTTAAATAAACTTGCATTTTTTTTTATCAGTAATGCATGTGGTTCCTAAACCCCGGCTGAGTTTCATTATCAGATATTAGTTAGCAAATAATTTATTAGTTAATAATTCACATGAATATGTTAAATAAAAAAAATAAAAATAAACATAATGTAAAAATTGTTTACTTTTAGAAACTGGACTATTCATCCATTAGTATATTTTGTTATATATTTAAGTTTAAAAAACAATCTGTTAACCTTCTGGTGGACATTTAAGAAACTGGACCAGTATTCATGTATGCTCAGATTCTTCTTATTGAATTAATTTCTTTAAAAATAAATTGAGATTGCTGAAACATTATAAACAAGTATTTCTATTCCAGGTCTATTTAAAGCCTAAAAATTTATGTATAATTCAATTCACAATTACACTTCTACTGGTGCACTGAAACGGTGTTGTGGCAGCTGATGTTCCAGTTTAAAAAAAATAAAACTGGTCAAGCCAACAATGTCTTTCATATGTTTTACACAAAATCAGACACATTACAGTAATATAATATTTTATTAGCATTGCTTTGAATTCACATTTTCCACTGATATTTTAAATTCCACATTGTCTAAATGTGTAAAAATATACAACACAAAAAAACAAAAACTAAACCAGGTCACGTGTAGTAACAAGACAGAACATTTTAGAGAAAAACTTGGTGGGGGGGGGGAATGCATTTAAAACAAGAGGCTTGAACTGTAGGAAGGGGTGCGGAAATCCCGGATCACTGCTGTAAAAAAAAGGAACAAGAGGACATGATGTTAATAAGCTAATATCAGATGACATGTGGTATGTTACTGTACTGCATTCCTCAGTTCAGTTTCTATCCAAGGGCTGACCAATTCTTAATCCTGACTAGTCAGTTGATGTAATTTTTTGTAAGCAGGATTTTTGTTTGTAATATGGTATTGTTTCTATAGCAACAGCTTAAATAGAGGCTTGTACATTGGACCATTCACAAAATCTAAGACAAACAATAAATGTGCTGTTATTTAAGAGTGAAATGTATGATGACTGGTATTTTAAAGTTTTATGAGAGGACAATTTTTTTTTACAGAAGAAGTCTCCAGTGTCAGTAAATTCTAACAGGCTCTAGGACATTTTGTTCCTTATTTATATTTTCGTGTGTGTTATTAAAATAAACAAGAATAAACATATTTACTGTAGCTGCTGCTCCATAAGTAAGAATGTATTTCACAGACTCATTACATGAGTGTTTTATTTCTTCCATATTATGCTTGATGTACAAAATAATGCAAAATTGATAAAAATTGTGATGAACTAGTGGGAAAAAGTTATGCTTGTGAACATGCACTCACCTTTGCTTTGTTTTGTACAGGCAAATACAGTTTAAATTCTGCCGGGAGCTCGTCCTCTGAGTACAGTCGGTCAGAGAAGTAGACTCTTCTAATGCGACAGTTGGCGTGGATCTGGAAAAAAAAAAAAAAAAAAAAAAGATAGAGCCATTCGTTAATATTTAGAGTATTAATACTTGTGTTAAATGTATAATAATGCCGATTAGACATAACATTAAAACCATTGGGAGGTGATAAGATTCAATGACACGTCATTCAAGTACACTTAAAAAGTAGAGAAGGAAATGCCTTTTTCTAACAGTTCTTGTAGAAAAAATTATAAAAATCTTCACCATGTAAAACTGAAATGGGAGAACATTATATTCCTGACAACACTGTGACTGGTGAGCGTATAACCCTCTAGTGGACAAGGCTTAAGCACTTTTAATCATTGCAAGTTGGAAGATCTTTTAGCCATCAGCTTGGACTTCTCAACAGGTAAGCATGAAAACTCCACAGATCAGGATGCGGGTGAACCACTTCCCCCCCAGCCTGAGACAGTAGTTCCCTGAGGAGTGAAAGTCTCTATGGCTCTGCTAATAGGAGGGTGCCTACTGTATCTCTGCATACCATGACTTCGCCAGCCAACAGGGGGACCACCAACATCAGGGACAGGCGCCTGAGACGTTTTATCTCACACCGGTCTATAACCGAAAGGCTCCCGCTGAAGCATGAAGTCGCACAGTGGACAAAAGAAAAACCGGGTCTCACACACAATATAACAGATTCGCTTCTGGTGGAAATTTGGGGTTAGTACCAAAATCTTTCTAGGCCAGTTCTAGACCACCGCCAGGCAAATTTTAATGTTTTTCCTGCTTTACCACACACTTTCAAGAAAAGGGTATTAAATGATTGTTTGATTGGTTTAATCAGGTGTGCTAAAAGCTGAGAAAGCACAAAAGCGTGCAGTGTACACATAGTAAAACTCGCAGTAAAAAGTAAAAATGGCACTGTGGTGAACAATACACGTGATATACTAATTTAAATGTTTGACTTGTTTGTGTGCGCACCTGTACTCGCAGGGTCTCAATGTAGTTGGTTCCGTAAGCTCTTCTTGTGAAATCTGACAGGTTAAACTGGATCTGGTTCCAGCCATCATCCAGTCTCATGGGCATGGTGCAGATGAAGGGCTTCACGCGTGTCGTACTCTGGTAATTACTGGCCCTAAATCTGCGCCTCACATTTTTATCATCCAATACCTGAGAAAAGTAAAAAAAAAAAAGAAGTTCTAAGATACAACACTGATACTACAACTTACTTAATAGACGGCTACAGGCTGATTGTAGGCCTTCTGCCTAAACACAAATTAGGTCACTCTCTGCTCAGCATCTATTAAAGGAAACTAGGCATCACTGAGCAGGTGTTAATTAGGTGTTGGATAATTATTTGATGGTTTGTTTGTAGCTCCAGTACCTGAACTTCAAATGTGAAATATTTCTTTAGATTTTTGATGATCATGATGAGGAACGGAAGTTTGATGCCCAAAGTTTTTTTGGGATCAGCTGGGCATGTGATGTAGGTTGTGCTGTGGCAGTGAGTGAGACAGTAATTAGGCAAATATTAATAATGATTAACAAAGTGAACAGAGGTCCAGATACATGTTAATGCTTACCTGACATTGGTTCCTTCCACTTCTAGGACCAGAGACTGGATGTCATTGTCTGTAATCCTTTTTATATGGCCATTTCTCACCTGAAAGTAGAGTTTATCACAGTTATACCCAATGTACTGGTTTTTCTTCAGCAGCTCCACTGAGTTTAGACAGCTAGACTGACATGTTCTGTCTATATGTGACATCTCCACTAATTCAACTGCCAGACAGACAGATATGCCTTTATAGGAATATTATAAATATTCAGAAATATATAATGTGTGTAACATGGGTGTTTTCAAGTTAAACCAATTTACTATAAGTAAGCATCTCTCTTACCTAATCATTTCAGACTCACTAAATGAACTGAATGACGTTTATTCGGTACATGAGCCGATGCTTACCTTTTTATCCCAAATCTGGAGCGGCTTGCTCCCAATGCTGTATAATATTGAGAGGAATCCACTCTGAAATGTATTTTTAAACATGATTCAACCCTGCTTGATTTCTTCTGTAAAACATGAACAAACAACGACAATTTTGTTAATCGAGCTTCAGTTTAGTTTCAGCGCTTCGCTCCAGCAACCTGTGCTGCGCCCTAAGTAACCGCTCCGGGTGACAGCAAATTCCCGAGTAAGCGTTCCACAACAAAGTACAAGATAGCGTAAAAACATAAAATATTTATATATATATATATATATATATATATATATATATATATATATTTTTTTTTTTTTTTTTTTTTTTTTACAAAAAAAGGAACAAGAAGAGTTTCAAAACCAATATCAGCATCCTCTTTTCTTTTTAAAGGTCTTAAATTTAATTTAGGATGTGACACAAATATTACCTTTCCTTGAAAAACCAGTTAAAAGTTAGTAATTAGCTCTCTCTCTCGTTCTCTCTACCTTAGCATACAGCAACCTCACTGGAGCTCGGGCAGCTTTTTATCTCCACAATCCTTGCGTTGCTAGGTAACACATTGAGCCTCCGCGATCCCACCGGAAGCTCCATGTTGACACACGCGTTGTCATTGCAACGTAGAGTGCACGTGACAGGAAATAGGTCAGTGCATAGTTTGTTTGCAGTTTAAGTATTAGTAAATACTGATGGAGTTAAAATATAAATATTTAATTTAGAATGATATACTTGTCTTTTTTTATTAGACTGCAACGTTAGACATACTATTCACAGTGCAGCTTTAAAGAATTCTGAATGTGTTCGATTCTCACTTCCGTGTGCATGGACTTTGCATGTTCTCCCTGTACTTGGTGGGTTTCCTCTGGGGACTCGAGTTTTCTTCCACAGTCCAAAAACATGTAGATTAGGCCAACTGGTGTTGCCAAATTGGCCGTAGTGCGTGCGTGCGTGCGCGCGCCCAGCAGTAGTTTGGCACCTTATCCAGGGTGTACTCCACCTCATGCCCAAAATCTCAAGCATCGCTGTTTAAGCAAAAGTGGATTTAATGGAAGACAGCCCAGGAGGACTCTAAATCTAACAAAAGCCAGACAGAAATTCACCGGACAAGCTGCAATGCTTTGTGGTTTACTCATAAGATACCAATAAATCTTTTATTTACCAAGTCGCATTAGCTTTACGTTCATAAACACCCAGAAAAGAACACTGTACCTACTGTAAAACATGAAGGAGGCCGGGTTATATCCTGTGGCTGCTTTAATGCACGTGGCACAAAGTGTCTTTAATCTGTGCATGGTGAAAATAAATTTTAGTACCGTCAAGGCATTCTGGAGTAACCCCTACTTCTCAGTTGACGCCTGATACATCATCACAATACCTCAATGCCAATTCGATTAAAATTGCAATTCAATTAGTATCCCGATTTTATAAATGTTCTGATTCGATATTACATTTTCTACAAATTGTTAAACCTTTAAAAAGTTTAATGTGTAATTAAATGTAGCCCATTCCTTATAACATTAGTTTTCTATGGGTAATAAGTGGGTCTGAGACTAACTCACTCCAAGAATTTGGAGATCTCTCTCTTCAGAGGCTTTTAACACACCCAATTTTTGATAGTGTAACACCAGAAAATACGTGTCTGTTTTGTCACTTGGAAGCATCTGTGCTTGTTTCTGCAATCGTTTAAATCTGAGGCTTGATCATCCAAAACTCTAAACTCTGTCCAAATGACCTACTCATCTCTATTAAAAGTGTAAAACTAGTTTTTTGTTTAAAAAAAAAGGGATTTTGAATCAAAAGAATCATGGGTTAATTATAGGTCTTTCAAAAGGATAACCCAAACACTTAGCTAAACAAAAAATGAATAAAAACAAAACATTGGAATATTCTGAAGTGGCCCTCTATGATCCCTGATTTAAATCCTATTAAAAAATCTATGGAAAGGGCTAGAACATAGTGTCTGGAGAAAGCTTCATTAGTCTGTGTTCATTAAATGATTTATTATTGCTTCTGTCACTCTTAAGTTATTTCAGTGACTATTGTTGGTTTTTCATTCTTTACTAGGAGGGTTCCAACAAATTTATTAACGTTTGTATCTCTGTCCCATCTTCTGTCCGCACGTGAGATGTGAATGTGTTTTAAAAAAATAATGCATATATTATTATATCTTTAATTTCAGGTATAACCAGGGTATCAAACATTATTATTTAATAATTTTTACTATATATTTTACAATAATATAAAGACACTATGAAGTATGGGCTATGAGTTCAAATGTTACTGAAAAATCAGCATAAGAATTTAATCCATCCTGGAGCGAGTTCTTAACACAAAAATTCGTATTGCATAATGCATTTTCCCATCAGAAATAATGTAAATGCACATAATCCGTTTGGCCCGGTTCGTTCGCATGTATGTCGAGTCACAGTTCTTGGTGAAACTGGTGAGGCAGGGTGTTCATATGCCAAGGTACCACTGTATCTTCAACCCAAACTAGGGTGTCCAAGACTTGTTTCAGAGTAATAATGAAAGGCAGCACAGCTGACAACCTTCAGTGCATCACTCAGTACATCTCACACACTGGCCAGACACAAAGAGGCATTCGTGCCTCCAAACCCAAATGAGTTAGTAAGTGCAACTCTCCTGCCTCCGGTCCTCCATGGCTGAGCAATGCAGGGCACGTAGTTTAGGTCAAACTCAGGCTCGGTTCGGTCCAGATTCAGAGTGGGAGGCAGGATTGCGTGGTAGCATGCCAGTGCGGTGAACGCTGCCTCCAAAGCACCGGCTGCTCCAAGGAGATGGCCTGTGGCCCCTTTAGTAGAGGAAACAGCAAGAGACTGCGAGTGCTCCTGGAAGAGTCTCTTTATTGCAGAGTTCTCTGCTGCATCGCCCAGTGGTGTAGAGGTGGCATGGGCATTGACATACGTCACATCTGATGGAGACACACCAGCATCACGCAGAGCAGAGGACATGCACCTATAAACAATGGAAAAATAAAAATTAATGTATAAATAAATAATAAAAGTGTGGAATTAATGCTGGGTATACAGATCTTTGGAATCATTTTTTTGTGTTATAACGTTTTACATTTTTCTCAAATTAAATCAACACAGCTAACATTTTCCGATAATTAAAAATTATGCACAGGCTGAGTATAAAAATTTTGTATTATTTCTGCATTATTTTCATTAGCTATAATAATTAGTGTAATTGTACTATATTTACTAGCTAAAACACATTTTCAGAGTAGGAGGTGGATAGGTGCATCGTCTACAGATAACTCTATTCTCTTTAAACATATTTTATTCTGAGTCTCCCCAGACTACCTGAAAGCTCCATCTCCATCTGCAGAAGGGGCTGTGATGTGACTGCCGTCTCCTGAGAGTCCGTATCCTAGCACCTCAGCATAAACCCGGGCTCCTCTCTCCATGGCATGCTTGTACTCCTCCAAAATCAGCATGGCTGCGCCTTCTCCCATAACAAACCCTTCTCGCTCTGGGTGGAATGGTCGAGATGCCAGCTTGGGCTGTGCATTCCAGCTGGTACTCAGAGCCCGAGCACGTGCGAAGCCTGCTATGGCCAAGGGACTGACGCATGCCTCGGTTCCACCAGCAAGCATCACCAACGCATCTCCGTGGCTAATGAAGCGGGTGGCGTCTCCGATGGCATGAGCACCGGTGGTGCAGGCAGTGGATACGGCATGGTTGGGTCCCTTCAGCTTGTGCTTTATGCTGATGTGACCAGCTGCCATGTTGACCAGGATCCGAGGAACAAAAAAAGGACTCACTTTGTTATAGCCACGCGTTTGCAAAGCAGCAGCAGTGCTGGCGATCTCCTCCAAAGGCACCATGCCCATGCCTACAGCCACACCTGTGCTCATCTGCTCCTCAGGAGTTCTGGGATACCACCCACTGTCCTGCAGGGCCAACTGAGCAGCGCCGAGGGCCATCACAGTGGCCTGAGACATGCTGCTTATCTCCCCACGTGAAGCAAATATTTCTTCTCTAAACTCTCCCTGACCGGGTCCTCGACAAACCCGAGCCGCTACTTTACACGGCACGGCTTTGTACTCGTCTGGGTCCAAGGCCACTATCCCACTATCTCCAGCAACCAGACGCTCCCAGGGCAGTGCTGTCCCTGTTCCCAGTGGGGACACAAGTCCAATTCCAGTAACAACCACTCTCCGGAGATGTCTTGTAGGCCTGTGTTCACTGCTACGCCTCTTACACATGCGAGTCAGCACTTCAGTGTAGGACAGCAGTCTGGTGCACTGCTTCACCGGCAGCTTCTGCCAACTCGCCCAAGCCATTTCTCACCTCTGAGACAACAAAAATTAAAACCTAAAACAAAACATGTTGATATTAATATGCTGATTTTTATTATTACATCTTATACGAACAGTCTTCAGGAAATCCAAATTACACAGTATAAAATACACCATGAAATATCTTTTCTGTGTATTAGAAATGGGGGGGAAAACTCAATGCAGTTATGAATCAGATTCTTTTGTGTAGTGATTCACGTACCACCACACAGACTCCCGAAATCTTTTTTTTTTTAAACTGTCTTTAGATTTATAATAGAGATGAACCGGTCGATCAGCCAGGGATCAGAATTGGCTGGGTCTGTGACCAGTGATCAGTCGATCAACCTCACATATAAATGATCTTGTATTGAGCACAGAAGCTTCTGAGTGGCACAACAGAAGCGCATTTTTATGGTCTAACCCACTTAATACACAAGATAACACCAAAAAACAAAAAGAAAAAACAAAAACAAGTGCTAGTGTCGCTAATCATGTACGTTTAAAGCTGCCTGCTTGCTCGCAGCCACTTAACCTACGCACTCACTTTGTCAAATTAAGTTTTAAGACTTTGGAGGCCTTTAAGGAAGTAAAGCATCGCTGTTCCTTCATAATCCTCCAAGAGGTACACTCGGAACTATTTTCATATTTGAAACCCATGTGGTAGAAGTGAATTATTGTAAACAATCAATTTACGTATGAATAAAATAGGAATACCCCGTCTGAAAAATTTGCCTCGGCAAGCAAAGCATTTTCGACCGAGCCGAACTGAATACTGGCTTGTTGTCTGGGAGCCTTTCAAAACCAAGCAAAGTGAGTTTACATTTTTTTTAATGGGTTATTTTGCATTTTGTGCTAGATTTATTGAAGACGTAGCTCCATGGCTCCCAATAATGTTACCAAGGACAGTAACCAAAAAAAAAAAAATTTTCAATTTTCAATTTAACTTTCAAAGCAGCCAGTATCAAGAAGAATCATTAATTAAAGCTAAGTGAAGCGTAATATCTATTTACTTCATATTTATTGCCTTAAGAACTCACCTACAGAACAGAGTAAATTCGTATGCAGAGGTACCGCTGTTTTTGAAGTTAGTTTGTATTGTTTAAATGCCGCGCTTTGTTTTTAAGTCAGGAAACTAATGTTATAAGGAACAGGCAATTCAATTCATCATTAAGATTTTAAGTTTAAAATAGTAACATCAAATTGGGGTATTTATAAAATCGTGATATTTATAGAATCGCAATTTTAATCGAATCGACACGTATTGTAAAAATATCGTACAGGGAGGTGACTACGGATTTACTAGTCACTTCACTGTAGGGGCGTTTCTACTAATGTCGCCCCGTGACGTCACTGCGGGAGACAACTTCGCACAAGTAATCGCTCTAGACAAATCAAACACACCACGCACATTACACTATAAACACCTTTCATACGTTTTAGTGGTTTTTACCAATTCTTTAATAAAGCGGTCAATAAAGAATAACGTTATTTCCGAGTCTAATAATTAGTACTGACTTACAGCGCATGCACACTGTGACCTAATACCTTCTTCTTCTTCTTCTTCTTGGTGTTTACCGGCGGTTGGCATCCATTAATGTTGCATTACCGACCCCTTCTGGTCATGATCTCCCTCATCTTCCTTTCATTTTATATCCTCTTTTCCAGTCCTATAAAATTTAAGAAACCCCTCAAATACTTTCATTCATTGTCCTCTTTCTCCGTTATCTAGAATACTTTTCACAGTGTCCTCAACCTTTCCAAACCTAGCACACTGGCAACGAAACTCACTTTCTTACCTCACTGCATTGAACACGGTCAACATGGAGTGAAACACACCGGCTGTGTCTCAATCCGCACACTACACTTCTAACTTGAAAACAAGCAAACCACTTCCCGTCACTATGGCACATATATCGCTATCGTTACACACTAAATAGTGCTCAAGTATTTGCTTTAGAGCGGAATTGCATGAAATGCTTCCGGATAAGATAACGCATGACATAACACGAAATAAAAGTCTCTTGATTGAAGGATCAGATGAATATTTGTTAAATAAATTAGTTTTAATTTACTTGCTGCTCTTTATTTTTTTTAAGGATTATTAAGATGTTTCATATTTTTTATTTAAAAGTTTTCTGATAAATATGAGAGATTTTTGTGAAACACGACTTGGCACTGACACAACCCTCACACTCACAATTTATCCGGGCTTGGGACCAGCACTGCATTCCGTCGCTGGGGTTTGGGCACTGGGTGGAAATTAATCCCGGTCTTACCGCATGGCAGGTTAAAAATAAATAATATAAAAAATAAAATTAAAAATAAAATACAAACACAGTGAGCCACCAAAGCCCATAAGTATATTTATTTATTTCGAAAATATCATAGTTTACCTATTAAGGGAAAGCATGTTATAATACCACAGAAACATTATGTGCATCCTGTGCTTCACTTAGTTTAAAAATATTGGCATTTTTATTTATTTTTTTATTTATTTATTTATTGCCACAACTGATTTTGCAATTAAAGGTTTCTGGGTTTTAAAATAATTATTAAAACCATCAGCGATAAGACCAACATTTTTTTCTATATATTTGAAATGTCTTATTAAAATAATTTAAATATAGAAATTTACTAATGTTTGCAAAAATTCTGTCAAATTTTTCCATTAATGTGTTTCGATAAGCTGACTGACACCAATAGAGACATGAAAACAAGTTGTCTGTCATAATGGTCTCTGTTTATTAACAGCAAAAGACTTATATGCTTGATCAAATGCCTGTGTCATTGACATATGTTACTACAAAGAACATAAACCATTGTAAAATGTCCTGGTAAAATCCTGAAGAACAAAAGAGTGGAACTTAGACAGATGTTCGTCCAGAGAGGGGGGCCCTATTTCCAGAGAGTGCTATTAGCACATGATATTGTTTTTGTGAACTGCTGAAAATATTTCTCCTAAATTCAAAATATAACTATTGTTATTTAGAGTGTACTGTATATTTAAAGGAAATTACATTACAACACATCAAAATAACCCAAGATCATGCAGTATTTGCAGAGATTTCAAAACTTATATAAAACAAAATGCTAATAATTTGTACACAAATTATGTAACGCTTTGGCTAAATAACATTTAAAAAATCAGTATTTGGTGGAATAACCCCGATTTGCAATTACAGCTTTCATGCGTTTTGGCATGCGCTTCACCAGTTTTTCACATTGCTGTTGGGTAACTTTATACCACTTTTGTGCAAAAAAGCAAACAGATCAGCTTTTTATTTATTTATTTATTTATTTATTTATTTATCTTTAAATTACTTACATACCCAAATTAGCAAAACAATACATTTCATCCAATATGTTATAACAAATATTTTTTTTATATTAATCACATATTAGATTCCTTCTACCCTGAAGGAAATGAACCGGAATCTGATATGTGATCACTGCACCAGAGCTAGTGCTATGCTGACTGCCTCCATCTTCATTTGAAAAATCAGAGGCAAAAAAGTATTAAACCTCACAAATGAGTAGACATAATCATCTAAAAGGTAAAAATTAGAACAAAAATTAAAACATTATGACAAAATATGTTTAGAAAAATCATACTTTATGACAAATTTTGTCCATGTCTGCACTATACTGTAGCTCCTGTCTCCTTTATTCCTTCCTACCTATATAAAAGAATGTGATATTTTGTGTCAGATAAAATACTCATGTAACTTTACAATAACAAATATAAATGTATTTTAGTATATAGTATTTTAAGTGATGATTGTATGGTGCTACATCTAATATTTATTTGCAGTTTAAAAAAACATTAAAAGAAAAAACTAGTCATTTACAGATAAAACCGACGAGCACTTGTAAAACAGATTTGTTGTTTAATTGATTATCGTAGCAATAATTAATTAAAATGGTAATAAATGAATATAACTGTAAATAGAGGGGTTTATGGGAAAAAGCTCTTGTAACATGCAACTGGGATAGAGTGAGACATATCACAAGAGGAATGATAGGGGGGAAGTGGAATGGATTTCTTCATGAATTGATTATTGTAAAAAAAATAATAAAATGATGCTGCATACACTTCAGCTGCAGTACAGCTGTGTAAGTGACATCTGGCAATATCCCTATTGAATATATGAGGGTACTTGCTGTTTTCTACGTTTTCACACAGTGCACGTAATTTTTACCCGGTCCCTAAGCCGCAAACAGCGCAGCTCCGCTTTTAACGGGGTTATGCGCCTCTTAGAATACACATTTTTGTTTATATCGACTTTAAACATATCGAAACGTGATAGTTTCTACTTGAAATACATACAAGTGTGAACATATCACAAGACCCAATATTCGTTCCAAACCTGTTGCATGTAGAGAGGCAAAGGCTGAATGTCAAACAAACATCGAGCAGCAAACGGACTTTACCGCAGTGCCGCTTTCTGTCCGTCCTAGCATGTCTGTTTAAACACTTTGCCGCTCTGGGGAGACGCCGAGGCGCGCAGTGGACATAACGTAACGATGCCAGTCAAGACTAATAGAATCGGATTAGTGAACAAATTAACATTGTTACTAATATTTAATTAACCCATTGAATGTCAATTTCAGAAATTATAACTTTAGTAAACAGGGTAGATAATAATAATAATATATATAAAACATTAATTAGAATATTATTTTTAAAAAAAATAAATTAAAAAAATACGCTGACTGACAAATCAGTTGCCAGGCCACCGGGAATCCTCCCAGTGCGGGTCTGGGACCTCGTGTGATTTGTAATAATGTTGTTTGCTGTGATCATAATCCCGTGCAAATCGGCCATGTCTGTAATTTTTAAAGGAAAAATTTCTCCGAAAATTACCTTACATACCGCCGAACACTGCGGTCCTGTAACAATATTAGTCCCGTGTGAATCATTCTTCCGTAAAAAAAAAAAAAAAAAAAATGGAGGCTGCGTTGGAGTGCGTTGGAAGTATTTTCGGTGTTGAGTCATATCGCTTTACATCATACAACAATACAATGTGCAGAGGGAGAAAGCTGAAAAGCATCAAAAGAGCAAAAGCAAAAAAGAACTATTAGAAAACGATTGATGACATGTATAGCAGGATACGATAAACACTATGCTGTTTATGTTTTAAAGCCAGACCTATAATGACATTTTTAAACAATAGCCTATCTAAAATAGTGCACAATTAAGCGAGGAGGTTCACGTCATAATTCGAGGTTAAATGTGTTACAGATAAATCCAGCGTACAGCTCGAGCTATTAGATTTTAACCCGGTGAAATGTAAATGACACAGGGCACAAAACTATATTTGTTTTTGTTTTTTACTCCTTCCAACCGGACATTCATAAATTCCCCCTCTGCCTCACACACAGTCTGCATACACACGCGCGTGCACACACCACCCTTCTTTTCATCGCAGCACACTCTTACAGTAAGAGTGACACACTTCGGGATATATATACTGTATATACATGACATAAGTTAGTAAATTTGAGTATTCTTTGATATTCTGACATGGTCGTTATTAAGAGTGAGAAGCTGCTCACTACATCAGTTAGGGTTGCATAACTTGCTGCCTGGAACATATTCATCACTGGAAACCTTTTTTTTTCTTTTGGGCCAGTGTAAATATGGACAGTTATGTGTAAACGTTAGTACACCTCTTTTAATTAAGTGTTTTTTTGTTTGTAAAAACATAATGATATCTGATATCAAATGTGAATCTGATTTGTTCTTATCGCTTGTAAAAGAAACATAACAAAAATGAAAACAAATCTTTTAACCATCTCAAGTGATCTTTTACACTGTCCAATCTAAATAACACACTGTTTAGGCTCACTGTTTAGCTTAATTCTGGAGTTTGTTTAAGGTATTAAAGGAGAGAGTCCTTGATCTGTCCACAATGCCCAGCTTATCTTCAGTTCACAATCTCCCAGGGTGGAGAAACAAGAGTGACCTTTACTGACCACACGCAGAGATGTGTTTTTCCTTGGGCTTTGTATAAGTTTCATAATCACTGGTTTCTAGCTGTGTAAACGAAGTGGAGTCTCAAAAAATCCAGGAACCAATCCAAAAGGCTCCAAACTTAAAACAGAACATGTTGTGTGAAAGAGAAATAACATGGAAGGCATAAATAAATTCCAGACCGCACACAAGGTCAGGCTGCAGATCAGTTCTGGTTTTATTATATCTTCACACACTTGATGGCTAGGGTTAACCTAAGGCTAACTTTAACAATGAGCATTTTCTTCATATGGAAGAAAGTAACTCATATGATATGCACACATGAGTCATAACATTCTAGTATCAGCTAACTAGGTATAGATTACATTTAATATTATCAGCAATGTAATAAAGTTTTATCTTTGGCAGTAAAGGGGATTGATTGCCTTTGCTGTAACTTTGGAGGCAGAAAATCAAGAAAAGTGTGATTTATTTTATTTGATTACATGTAATTTCATAAAAAAAAACACTTTATTTCAGTGATAGTTCTGTATAAATCTTGTATATTTTGTCCCAACATATTAAAACTGCTAAACACAACCATTAGATGGCTCTGTTGGTCTCTCTTAGTTTATAGTGAGCTAAAAAAGCGAAACACACGCACACACACACACTTACACATGCCTACACTTCACTTTGACTCCAAACAGTATGGTTTTCAATGAAAAAAAAAAATCCTTGCTTTAGGCAGGTTGCCATGACAACTCACTCTCTGCTTGAACCTAACCAGATTTTTTATTTAATTCATATATTATTATTTTTTACTAGGGCCATTTTCAGCAAGGTTTTTCAACACATTACACAACAAGCTTCTAGGCATAACAAGCACACAGTGAATACTATTATAATAAAAGGCAATGTGTTTAACATGTATGTAACTAGTAAAAAAGCTAGACACAATCTGTATGTTGTTTTGCAACTTTGCTTGCCCTGTGATTCACAATAGGTCCACTGGGGAAACATATGACTGACGAAATACATGATCACTTCCACATGTTTGTTCCCCTTACTCTGCTAAGCTCTGCTCCATGTTTCCTGTCTTGTATTCTGGTGTTAAAAGGAGTGATCTGTAAACTAAACACAGGGTTTAGAAATGCATGTGTTGTATATAACGTGTCTCCATGGGAACCGAAAATGAAAGCAATCTGGGGTCTGTAAACATGCAGATGCACCAGAATAGTGGAGACGATAGACAATGCTATTGAGCGAAGTATTGTAACCTCTCCTACGCATGTCTATTTTATGCAGCATATAATCAAATTCATGTTAGGACTATGGAAAAGTTAGAGCCTTTAGGACAGATGCAAGAGGAGACAGAAAAGTAGTAGCAAGGAGGATTTAACATATTAATATCAGATCCACGAGGAAGAGAGGAAGAGAATAGAATTAATTTTTTTATATAAAAAAAACTTCATATTCTTGTTTATTAAGAAATGAGAAGCTGCTCACTACATTAGTTAGGGTTGCATAATGTGCTGCTAGCTGGAACATATTCATCACTGCAGTAATTATCCAATGGAAACCTTTTTTTGGGGGGGCAGTGTAAATATAATGACAGTTATGTTCAATTGTTAGTACACCTCTTTTAATTGAGTGTTTTTTGTTTGTAAAAACATAATAAAAATCATCTAATATCAAATCTGAATCTGATTTGTTTTTATCGCTGGTAAAACAAACCTAACAAAAATGAAAACAAATCTTTCCCTCTGGTTTGTTCACTATTGAAAAATCTAAATCCACATCCAGAGTCTTTTAAAGCTGCATTGTGAACAGTATCTCTAGTGTTAAAATGTATTTGAACTGAACATACAGGGTGAAATATCACATCTCAATTTAATTTCAAGGTTATTGTTTAAAGGACTTAAAATATTTTTTGCATCATATAGCATAGCTACTTATGAATAATTAAGAAAGGAGGCATATTTATCAAAGAAAGTGTAACATACTTGTAGGTGGTGGAATACATTCACTAAACAATGGCTTGTTTTTATTATTCTTATTATTATTATTATTATTATTGCTTTCTGTTTTTTAAATTATAAGAAAGATGCATAGCTATTAAGTTAAAAAGGAAAAGAAAAATAAACCTAAACCCAAATGATTGCTGTGTTGCTTTCGATACAGTCCTAAACCATAATGTTTTGGTTCAGGAATGTATGCATCATTTTATGTAGAACCTTGTCTGGTTTCTGTTGTGTGGTTAGGAATGTTACACTCATTGATTTTCTCATGGCCTGAATCAACAGAAAGCCAAATTCCATGATTATTTTAAGCCTTAATGCTTTACTGTGGTATGGCTGGTATGTTGTTAGTCATGATATCCTCCGGTGCAGTTGAACTAACAAAATCATTACAGAAACTAGTTGTTACGTGGTGCAGTATGGAGAGCCACGCCACGAGATGTTTTAATGTACAGGAGCCCTAACGCAGGCTTTTACAGGAGGTGAAAGTAATAGAAGTATGTAAGAGCGCTTATGATATGCACGGGAAGACCTTCCGTTTGTTAGCGTGGGATTACGCTAACAAACGGAAACTCAATTTTATTAATTAGGAAACTCAAAAGGAAACCAAAAGAAAAATGGAAACACTAAATAAACAGAGCTCCGCCGTCTACGTGAGAATGGACGGTGCGCTAGAAACTAAAAATATCCTCTCGGGCCTTTAGCCCTTACCGACGATTTATAGAGAGAGTTTGTGGTTTTTCGGTGTAAACTTTACACTCAACCTGAGAGTGTGTGCTTTAAGGACAGCGCGCCGCTCTCTCTCTCTCTCTCTCTCTCTCTCTCTCTCTGTGTGTCTCTCTGTCTCGCTGGCGACTTAGAAAGGCAGAGACTGGGTCTTTGCTTCTGTCTCTCAACTTTCTGCGCGCTAGTCTTTTTTTTTTTTTTGTCTTTGACTTTGTCCTGGCCTGATACCTTACCGGTGCAACCTAAATTATCGCGAGAACTGCCGAGGTATCAGGACCCTTATATACTGTAGACACATCGCCAGGAGCAGCGTATCCAGCCTGATTGCTGGCAACCGAGTGTCTTTAAATGACCGTGCCTTTACCTACTGTATTTAGCACTCCGCGTGGTAGCAGCCTGCGGATCTGTCTGTCACAAACAGTGCAAAGCATTTTTGCGCGGCTCTGCCTCTTATAAGACCCGCATCTTTAGTAGCTCCACCCCCCCTACGGACGGCTCCCGATGTACGAGTGTCAATCCGGACCCTGCGAAATTCTTTGATGGGTTCTGGGTCCAGTGTATGCTCGATCGCCCAGGCTTCTGGGGGCATGGGGGGGAGGACAAGGCGCGTGGTGTAAACCGGTTTGGTACGAGCCTATGACGGGGTTTTACATCCCAGTAGCCCTGAGGGGCAGTAGTAAGGGGAACTGGGGCAGGAGGCGCTGGAACTGGGGGTTGGACGCCCTGACATCCCCCCAGTTCGAAACAGAATGGGTCGGCCAGTCGATGCGAGGGTTGTGACATTGAAGCCAGGGGAACCCCAGCACAGTATAACTGGGGCCGTAGTATAACTGGGGCCATCCTCTGCACTTAACACACTTTATTGGCTGGCCGGCCAGGGAAACCAACGGGATAGCGGAAGGGAGCGAGCTTAATGGAATGCCCAGTGCAGCAGCTAGCCTTCCGTCAATAAAATTTCTCGTGGCCCTCAAATCGATAACCGCCTCTTTTCGAGCTCTCTGGATCCCAGTCCGTGAGAGCGTAGGTGGTAGAATGAGCATGACAGAGTCTTAAGTTTTGGGTCTGAGCCTCTAGGGTGAACCAATCTGTGGCTTGCTTTGCCAGGGGTGTCGCTCGCCCTCTGGGAGCCCCATGGGCTACCACGCTGAGGGGCAAGCCTGGCAACGTCTATCTGGCTCTTCCATGTCTTCCGGCTCAAGATCTAAATCATGCTCTAAATTAGGGGCCAGATATAAAGCCTTAGGCTCTGTCTCCATGGGTAGAGGTAAGACTTTGCGCCTATAGCTGGGGGAGCAACCGACTTGGTGCTTAGAGCGGCTTTTGTTGGGTGGAAGAGATGTTCCCCGCCTGGAGCTGCCAGAACATCTGGCCTGACCCTCACGATGGCGGTTATCCAACCAGATGGCTAGCCTATAAAACTCCTCCAGATCCTGTGGAGAATCACGTATGGCTAGCTCATCCTTCAGCTGCTCGGACAGCCCTTGTGTGTACGGAGCCATAAGGGCTGCGTCATTCCACCAGGAGCTGGCGGCCCAGGTATGAAGCTCGACTGTGTAGTCAGCTACAGATCGCCCCTCTCGACGAATGGAAAGGAGGGGCGACACTACACTGCTCACCATATGCGGATGGTTGAAAGTGGCCCTAAGTGGTTAAATGAAGGCACTTACGGTGGCCTGAGAGCATAGACACCATAATTGCAAACTTTGCCCGTTCAAATGGAAGTTGGGAAGGTTGCAGCTCGAATATAAGTGAGCACTGCAGAAAAAAATGCATCGCACCTCCGGAATCGACTCGCAGCCGGATGTAAACCCAAAAGTGGCGCGCACCTCAAGACTCCCAAAATTTTTTCGAGGCACTTATTAATCCCACACATGTTCGAAATTAAAACGGATAGGATATCCTTATCAAGCACTCTTGACCCCAGCTATTTCATGCACCCGCTCTACGCCCGCGGGCTCTTCTGGTGGTGCAATCATTCTGTTATGTGGTGCGGTATGGAGAGCACCACAAGATGTTTTAATGTACAAGAGCCCTAACACAGGGCTTCAAAGGAGGTGAATGAAATAGAAGTATATAAGAGCGCTTATGATATTCACAGGAAGACCTTTCCGTTAGGAGATAACGCAGGATTATAATGGTCGTTACACCATTGGCCTTTTATTTTTCATGGTACAAGATTATAATAGAATAATATTTATTAGTACTCCAGTTATAATTCTGACCATAAAATTTTCTTCAATCTCATTTTTATTTTTTCTTTAATTTCCTTTTACTTTTTACTGGTAGGTTAAAGTTTATCAAATATAGTTTGCACTAATATAAGGGATTTGTCATCTATACTGCTTTATCCTGTGTAGGGGGTCAATGGGAGCCTGGAGCCTATCTTAGGAGGTTAAGGGGGGTGCCAATCAAATGCAGTGCACACACATACATATACACACACAGTCACGCTCATTCACACACTAAGGACAATGTGGGAATGCCATTAACCTAACCTTCATTTCTTTGAGATGTTGCAGCTGCTCTTACCTTATATGTAGGGAGTCAAATAATGGGCAAATAAGGGGTTAGGCTGAGGACAGAAAGTGTGTGTGTGTGTGTTTGTGTGTGTTAATATAATGCAGGAATGTAAAAACACAAATCAGTCATTTTATGTGTGAAACTGAAGGCATATCAGGATAAAATAAGCCTTTAATGGCTCAGCTGTTTCCTGACAACTGGATTAAAGATTTTTAGGTCAAGTAAGTAAAAATAATAAAATAAAGAACTTAAGGATAGTTGGAAAAGGTGATATAAGGATGCAATTACATTGTGGGATTATGGAAATAGTTTTAATTAATGAGAGCTTTAATTCTATTTTGGCAGTTAATTAAAAGTCAGACAGAATCTGCTCATCATGTAGAGTTTTAACACGGCTTTCAATCAATTAATCGATTAGGAATAAGAGTTATTGAAATAATCAAAATAGAGGAAGTGATGGAGTAAGTGAGTGAGTGACAGAGTGAATAAGCTGATTGAGTAATAAAGTGAGTGAGTGTAACGTGGGGGATTAAGTGAGTGATGCAGTGAGTGTAAAGTGAGTGATGGAGTGATTGACCAAGTGAGAAATTGTGAAAACTTGAGAAATGCAGTGAATGAGTTGCAATAGAGTAAGTGTTTTGAATTAATGTAGAGTGATTGAGTCAATGAGAAATTGAGTAATAAAGTGAGTAATGAGTGAGTGATAACTGGAGTAAATGAGTAAATAATAGAGTGAGTGACAAAGTGAATGATTAAAGTAGAGAGTGATTGAGTAAATGAGCGATTGAGTAATAGAGTGAGTAAGTCTAGAGTGAGTGTAGAGTAAGTGACAGTAAATAAGCGATTAGGTAAATGAGGAATTAAGAAATAGAGTGAGTGTAGAGTGGGTGATTGAGTGAGTGGGTGATGAGGTGAGTGATTTCTGAAGTGAATGAGTGAGTAATAGATAAGTGATGAAGTAAGTAAGTGTAGAGTGAGTGCCAGAGTGAATGAGCGATTGGATAATAGAGTGAGTGATGGAGTAAATAGGTATGTAGTGGGTGATTGAGTGGGTGTAGAGTGAGTGTAGAGTGGGTGATAGAGTGAGTGTAGAGTGAATGAGCAATTGGATAATAGAGGATTGAGTGATGGAGTGAGTAAGTGTAGAGTGGGTGATTGAGTGAGTGATAAAGTGAGTGATAACTCAAGTAAATAATAGTAATAAAGTGAGTAATAGAATTATGGAGTAACTGAGTGTAGAGTGAGTAAGTGATAAAAATTGGTTGAGTGATTGATGGAGTGAATGAGTGACTAATAGAGTAGGAAATAAAGTGAGTGAGTGTAGAGAGAATGATGGAGTGATCGACTAAGTGGGTGATTAATGAGCTGAGTGGCAAAGTAAGTACAGTAAGTGATGCTGTCAGTGATGGAGTAAGTAATTGCACTATTAACACATGAAAGTGTGCCACATTTCAATGAGTCATTTTTGTTTCATTATTAAAAATAATGAAATAATACAGGTTCTTTAAAAAAAAACAATATTTTATTCATCAGAATATTTAAAATAAAATTGAATAACCAATTTGCTAATTCTAAAAGATTAAAAATGCGAAAAAACACAAAACAAATTTGTTCGTGTTAATACTTTGCTGCAATGTTCTGAATGCTAACTCCTATCTAGTGCACACCAAACATCTCTTCAACCTATGATGAAAAGATAAAACTATAAAATACATGTTTAAAAAAAATGAATCAAGTACTCTTCAGAAGTATTCACATCTTTCACATCTTAAGAGTTACATCTTAAGGAGTGATTCGCAGGGATTTGGAAAATGTCACTGTCACTTCCGAGCAAAAATCTGTGCAGCAGTCCAGCAGTCAGGGCAAGAGGACAACTGTAATCATTTTGACAAGGAAGAAACTAAATGGCCTGTGTTTGTACACACACCACCAGGTGGGTATCACCGCTGTGATAAAATTCCCAGATTCCCAGCTCTGCTAAGCGTTGGGTTTACAGCGGTGCAGTGCATAGCAGTCATTAAATAAAAGTACACTACTGTATAAAGTGACCTCTATGGTAGGCGTGCTTGAGTAAAAAGTACACTCTTTCGTAACTGCATTAAAGTTTAGGCAAGATTTGGATTTTAAAAAAGAAGCTACATAGTTTAACAGACTTTTACGTTACTGTCCGTCTTAATACTTTACCAGAAAAAAAAAAGAAAATAAGAGAAGTACAGTTTGTAAAATGCAAGGGAAGTTTCACTAAATGGGGTGCTATAAACAGGCACAGCAGTGCAGACCTAAAAGATAGTGACTCCTTTGAAGGGAAAAAAATGTGGCCAGTATGCTTATCTAACAGGAAAAAATATACAAACGATTACTTCCTAGAGTGAGCATAGTAATTACAACAACTACAATGATTCAGAAAGTGAAAGGAAATAATGTTTGACACAGAAGGTCAAAACTGAGATTAAGGGAAAGTTTTGGGCAAAACTGACTTCTTAAACACTTACAGCAACTTTGGATAAACAAGTCTGAAAAATCATATAATAATACACATCTAATAAATAATTACTTTAATACAAGATAAATAAAATTGAGTATGAAAGAATAATAAAAAGAAAAAAAAAACAGGGCTCTTGGCCCAAGAGCGTCAGTTGACAAAGCCATCTGAGGCACATTCACAGTATAAACATGAAGATATGGATCTACCTGCCCATACAATCTTAGAACCCAAGGGTTTTTATAAATGATTATTGTCTATTCTTGAAGCTTTTCCTATATTTTGAGGTTGTTGTTTTTTTATTGTACCAAAAATCCTTCGATGAAATTTCTCATTTCTCATTTTTCGTCCCTAACAGTGTTGCAGGTGTTGAATTAAACACAACCCAGTCAAATGATGGTCACTGAAGTGGTCAGTTGAGGTTTATATAAACATGCTCACATTTTTTCCCGGAAAAAAAAATTGTGAAGACTCATTTCTTGATAGTCCTCTTTCTGACCAATACATAACCTACAATCATCACCACAGCCAGTCCGAGAAAGGGTCCGACGATCGCCCAGAAAACGGTGCGACTTCCTCCACCTGTTGGAAAAAAAACATATTGATTATTAGTTTTTATTTTTAAGAAACATTAACTTTATTGATAAATTCTGGGTTAAAAGCTCACTCTCACTCACTCGTTTATACCGCTTTATCCTATATTCAGGGTCTCAGGGGGGCCTGGAGACTATCCCAAAAGACTTAGGACACAAAGCAGCGTACACCCTGGACAGGGTGCCAGTCCTTACAGGGCACACACATACACTTACTCACACACTATGGGCAATTTGGGAACACCAATTAGCCTAACCTGCGGATCTTTGGTTTGTGGGAGGAAAGCCACCAAGCATGGGAAGAACATGTAAACGCTATGCACACAGAGACGGGAATTGAATCTGGCCAGGAATTGAACCCAGACCCTAAGGTGCAAGGCGACATTGCTAACCACTACACCATGCCGCCCACATTAAAGCTGTATGTCATTATTTAGTCGGGAGAAGTGAATACTTAAGTAAAAGGAGTTGTTGTTGTTGTTATTCTTTTGGCTGCTCCCATTGAGATGCCGCCACACAACTTGGCTCAGGTTTTATGCCAAATGCCCTTCCTGATGCAACCCTTCCATTTTATCCGAGCTTGGGACCAGCACTGCACCCAGTGGCTGGGATATGTGCACTGGGTGGGAAGTGAACCCAGGTCTTCCAAACTGGCCTACCACTGAGCCATCAATTCCCACTTAAGTGAAAGTACAAGTACTAGCCTAAAAATGTACTTCACATCAAGTAAAACTCGAGTACAAGTACTAAGTGTGTGCTCTAACATGTACTGTAAGAACAAAAGTTTTCTTTCTGACTGAGTTACTAATGACAGTAGTTTTTTATTTCTTTGCATATCTGTCTTTGCATGTTTTTAGACAAAGGACTTTACAGCTAGAATGTTGAATAACTTTCAGCACTGGTGAGTTTTAGAGAGAAAGAAGAAACCATAAAGACCTGCCAGTAATTTTGCCGTTGTCATAAATACCTGCCAGTGATTTCTGTAAACTACGATTGGTGGATTGGTATGTTAGGTCACAGTATGGTATGAGTGACAGCCTCAACACTTATGTTTCATAGAAAATTAACGCGCTTGTGCTCGTCATATGAAAAGTAACCAGTCTCTATTTAAAATGTAGTAAGTAAAAGTACAAATTGTTTACCAAAAATGTAGTGAGTAGAAGTAAAGTGTATTATATATGGAAAACAATCAAGTAAAGTACAGATACACACAAAAAACATAAGAACCATAACGAACTGTTTGTACTACGGTACTTGCCACCTCTGGAGATTACTGGTTGTTAAAGTCACTTTAAAACCAGTATAAAGCTATTAGCATTATACTTGCCTTCTCTTTATTCTGATATGTTGAGATACAAACTACACAATTATGGCTCAAAATAAACTCACGCACTGACAGCAGAGCTTAGTCACACTATGTCAGCAGAAGGTATAAGTCAGACTATGTGGGTGGTGTACTGTATCTTGTCTGTTTGTAATGCATAAGCTGCAGCTTAAGCATTAAGATGAAGCTTTGAAACTTGTAAAACGTTAACACCGTATACACCGTAGCACTGCTGAAAGTCTCATTTTGATGTGTCAAAAGGTGCTGATTAATTTGCTATAACAGCAGCTTGGAAAGGTGTTCCAGAGTTGCAAGGTTGTGCTGAATATGGTCGTTCTAACAGGTTATTGTTTCTATATGCAAGATTAACGAAATTAATGTAGATTACTTACAAATTTATTGTTTCAATAATTTGTCACCTTTTTCATATTGTAGCGTTTTTGCCACAATATGACTGTGTGGGTCAATTACCCTTGTTGTTGGCCTGATTTTAGTTTGGGAGCTATTGACTGCAAAGGACTTAATGTACGAGATGGGGAGGGGTGGTAAGGCGGACCTTACATCAGTTCTCCCACACTGGAAGCCCAAAAAAGGACATCTAATTTTGGACATCCAAAATCAGTCACACTATAAGATGCTACAGTATATAGTAACAACATACAGAAGTAGAATGTTTTTTTGATAATTATACCACTTACTACTGATTATTTTGCTATCGCAGCATTCCCAGGCTCAATTTATTTTCTTCTTGACCTTCTAGGAGACCGAGGCTTCTCTATAATGAATTCGTACAACATAGTGTGGCGTGGGCGGGGCGGCGGCTGACGACCAGCATGCCTTGCAGGAATGTCGGTGTGTTCACCATGATGGGGAAAGGTGTTTGGGTTAGTGGCTTCGGCCATGTTTGTGTGTGTGGGTGTGTGACGTGTGAAATGTGCTCCAGTTCTGGCTGACGCTGAATTGGATGTAGGCTCCTGAGTGAAGGTGCTGCTCATGCCTTACATGCTGAGTGCTTAAATAAAGTTCTCCCAGCCATTGCATTGGGCAGCAAATAAGCTCACTCGTCTCTCCAGCATTCCTTCCGGCGTAAAAACGCTACAATAGTTTATAGTAGCTGCTGAATTTTATGCGTTCAGATTAATACCTCAGTAATTAGCAGTGGTTTATTACTTTTTCTTGACTTATGACCATTATTATTTTATTTTTTTACTTTTCAATTTTTCAGACAAAAACCAAAACCCTGAAACAGAACATATTTTCTACCCACCTCGATGTTTAACTTGGACGATGAACAATTTACTGCTGCTACCCATTTCATTCCATGCCATACATGTGTAGTTCCCTGAATCCAGAGGTGATAAGATGAGTACTGGCTGGCCTTTGTCAAATTCCTTCCACAAATTTGTTGAGGTCCATATATAATGCGGAGGAGGATTTGCCATTACTGTGCAGTTCAACTTGATGGTTTCAGTTGTCTCGTTGAAGATCTCTATTACATTGGTGAACTGTGGACTGTCTGAGGAAAGCAGAGATGTATTTCACAATTACAGCAACATAACATTTTATTCCTGAGGAATTAAAATAAAAACTGAATTGAAGACGTACAATGTACATTAAGGCATAGATCTTGTGATGCCTGTATAGAAAAAAGTTGAGTTCCGGTTCCCATCCCGCTCGGTTTCAGCTCCGCCTCACACCTGTAGCAAACTCCATCATCAGCCCTCCTGGGGAACATGTGGTGTCTGGTGGATTGATTTGCAGGAGTCTTGGTAGAGTCATAAAAATTAGTTTTTGCCACCATATGTTGTCCTTTGTACCAGTTCACATTTAGGAGGTGAACAGGAGCAAAATTGTAAACGTCACACTGGAGTTCATACTGTTTGCCTTCAATCATCCTCCCTGTGTCACCCACAATACTGATCGACACCTGGTCTGGATGCTCTGTTGAGCAAGAAAAACATTCCTGTTAAAACATCTTCCTGTTACTCCTGTCAGTACAACATTTATTATTAAAATGTGCTAGATCTAACTCTAAAGCCTACCTTTTAAAATCCAACATTTTAAACTATAATCTGACCTGGTCTGGTAGAGGTTTAATCCTGGTCAGAAAGTACATTTAGAATTCATGTACTCAGTTAAAAGCATCTTTAACCTGGGCAGTTCTGACCCCTCAGTGCTTGGTGGCGTGCTGTGGTATCTGGCACCAGGACATTAGCAATGCATCACTTAGGTGCTGTGGGTTGTGGGGTGGGGGTTCCATGGGTCAGAGTTGTTTGTCTGGCTCATCTCACGGGTGATAGAGTGGGATCTGGGAAGTTTCAGAGACAGGTCAGCAGCCTTGGGCTCTTAACCTGCTGGGCCCCATGTGCTGTGGGGTGTGGTGCACTGGGTGTTCTGGTGCCTTTCTGTTTTGGCCAGTATTTTCTTTTTTTCTGTGGTTTGTGCTTCATTGGCTTTTCTGTGGGATCAGACCAGATGGGCTGGCGTTTGGTCCATGTGAGTGTAGATGGGCCATGATCCTGTCACCAGGTTATTGTTATATAATTTTTTATTTTATTTTAATGCAACATTACTGTACTTCTGGCAGCATTTTGTAAAACTTGTATATCATAACACTTATTGAGAATTATGTTTTATTTTTCAAAGACCGCATAAAAGGCTGTTCAAAGTTATGTGGCTCATAAAAGCACATACATTAGTTCCGTCGACTACATGCAGTACATGACTTACAGTCATATTCTGTATTGCGGAAATGTGTTCAAGTAAGAGTATAGTGAAAAGTTTTCAGACACCTGACCGACACACCAATATGCGCTTGTTGTTAGCATCAACAACCTATTTTTTCCCCCCATTTTCTGTTATAATTGGCTTCACTCTTCTGGGAGGGCTTTCCACCATTTCTTATGCGTGAATGAGGATTACATATATGATCATTCAGCTATAAGAGCATTATTGAGGTCAAGAAACCTGGCGTGCAGTCGCATTTCAGTCCAGTGTGTTTGAGGTCAGGGCTCTGTGTAGGACATTTCAGTTCTTCCAGTCCAACCTTATCAAACCATGACTTCAAGGAGCTTGTTTTGTGCAAAGAAAGTATTGTTGCGTCCTGTTCCACTGTGTACTGTTTAAACTGTACTCCCTACTCCCTTTGCAGGTAATTCCAGTTACGGGATCTTATCTCGAAAAAATTCCACCATTCGGAACACCCGAGATGTCACTAACACAGACATTACTTCCTTCTTGCGTTATCCTGGTAACATAACCACCTCGAATACCGGTTGTTAAAATTTCACCCTACTGAAAAAAAATTATTAAAGAAATTTTATATATAAACGGATATGTTACAAAATATGTACATTACATTGTCATGTGATTTAATTCATAAAGAGATTATTATGCAAATTAATAGCCTATGCAAAATTAATGTAGATTACTTACAAATGATTAGTATTAAGTAAAAGTAAGATTATGTCATTTTGCTAATAATGAATAGTGCATGAAATGATTGCCAGATCTCATGCGAGCTCCATGGTATTTTTGCGCTCTAGTAAGGTGACTGATCGGTTATTTTGTTTGTCCACTTTTGGCAAAGTGATAAACTATTGTTCACTTGTGCCTTATGGTGTTTACAATTCCTTTTGGAATTAATTGTCGATACAGATCGGAATCTTATTTAACATGGTTGAATATCCTGCGCAGTCCCCATGGTGCCACTACTGCAGTGGTTCCCAACCCTGTTCCTGTTCCTCGCTCCAAGCCATTTCCACTGCTCTGCACATTTAACGTTTTCCCCATGTATTCATTAAAGGCTCTTAATTAGCTGATTAGTTAAAGCACAAAGAGTGTGTAAGCAGGGACAACACTAAAATATGCAGGGCTGGGGGTCCCTCCAGGACAAAGGTTAGGAAGGATTTTACTAGCCATTTGAATACAGCCAGTGTCATGCTGGAACAGGTTTTGTCTTTTTAATGCCACTGAAGAGGAAATCATAGTTTCATAGCACACCAAGACATTCCACACAATTGTGTGATTTCAGCTTTGTGGTAACTGTTCGAGGAAGACCCAAGAAAGGCCCTGATGGCGAACATATTATATTTTAATTATATCTCACACCCGCTGTTTTGACTGTACCAAGATGTAAGAGATGCCTTCTTACTGTAAACAGTTACTGGAAGCTTCATATGACACTGCCCTGCCACTGTGTTGAGGAAACAAACAGGCTGTATGTCCCAGTGCACAAGGCTGTCCACCTTCCAGGTGATGAGTTGGACATCTTTCACCATTTCCACTTTTCCCTGAGGTGCCTCCCAGCGAATGCCTGTGTGAATGCTTGGAGTAGAACAATCCACTGAGGCTGAGGCTCCATACTCCACCATCAGTTCAGGGGGCCTGAGGACAAGCTTGCAACTGGCATCTAGGAAGAGAATTAATAGCACTGACTCACTCTTAAAGTTAAGTAAGTAAGCTGTGATATTCAAGTTAATTAAAGTTTATTAACATGCACTGACAGTTAAAGGTTTCCGAACATGAAGTTTATTTATGATAATTTATCCACTAATGGAAATGGCATTCTTAGATCTTTGCGTTTACATAATTGTTTAATTACTATAAATTACTACTATAATCAATTACTAAATGTATTTGATTGATGTGTTTTGAAGAGTAAACAAAAGATTTGGCAGTTGAATAAAACACTTGGTTGTGCAGTTTGAGGTGTGCAGCTGTTATGATCTCTGCAGAAATATATATATTTTTATTACAGAGCAACACTTAATACTTTATTATGATTGGTTTATATTTGTTGAACTCTTAAAGGAGTTTCTGGGATGCCAGAGTTTCAGATGTGGAGCATGCAGTCCAATCATGGCCCATGAATCATGAATCATGACACTTTGATGCTGTGACATAAATGCATTATTGTAGCAGGGGCATTATTTTCCCAGTTTGACTTGAACACGATCTCTGTCCTATGAGCTTCCCTGTGTCTGAAAACTTTAAGTTAAAGCTTTATATCTGATTGCTGCAAAGAGCTGACACTGAAAACTATTTTTGTTAAAATTACAACACATTTTTAAATCCCCTTATTATCGGTCCTGAATTATATTGTGCATAAAGCTGTTTTAATAGACGCACTAGTGTTAGATAAGTGCATTAATATAAATCTGTTGGATAACTAAAATAATACAAAGCCTTGCTGATGGAGTTAATGCCATTAATCAGACTGAGTTAACAATTCAATATCCCTGTGGAATAAAGCAATGCTAGCACGATTGTTTTGTTGCAGAGGGGTGGATAATATGGATTTCAAAAATAATGTTTTTTTTTTTTCCTGTCTATGGAATGCATTTACATACTTGCACACTGAATTCTTTAAAAATAATTATTAACTTGTATAATACAGATGCACTGGTTGATCGACAAGACATAAATTCTGTGCCAAGCGCACAAGCTTCCGAGTAATGCAACAGAAATGCATCTATATGGCATTATATATCAAAGGTCGTGCATGTTAAAAAGCCTCTAATAAGCCTTTTCCTTCAAACTGCAAGTAAATTAATCTTTAAAAAAAAACACTCTTACATTAGTTTCATAACACAGCAAAGTGCAAAATCCTGAAACTCATGTATGTTAGAAGCTCAACTTAACTGACTTATTATTAACTTGACTTTTGAGATTTTGTAGCCATTTGAGGGTTATACTGTAGTGTCTCTGTTTCTTTCTAATCCTATAGGTAGTATTTTCAAAACTATTTACACATTGGCATCCAGTGTGGTAGGAAGGAACTGCCAATTTGCCAATTCTGTTTACAAATAAAAATAATAGCATATAATTTCATTTAAAATTGAATGTTAAACTTTTTTTTTTTGTATTTAAATTGGTGTATTTGAGTCTGTATTATTAAAATGCTGCCCTTGGTTTTACCTGAGAAAATTATTGTCTGAATAAGCTACATTTAATTACTTTATTTATATTTAATTAAGTAAATATAATACTAAAAAAATTGTATAAAACTTTAAATCAAATCAGCACCTAGGTAGTGTGATAATATCATATCAGGTGGTCCCTGGTGATTCAAATCCCTACAAATTATTGACATAGCTAATCCTAGATTTATTGGAGTTTCTTAAAAAAAAAAAATGGATACCTGTGATATCTCAAAAGAGTGTTTTGTGACGTAATTTATTGCGGGACTGATATTGTTTCATACCTCAGAGGCCTAGCCTTACCTAAACCTAGACTTTTTTAGTATTTTTTGTTATAACTGATATTTATCGTGTTTTCTTTTAAGAGCACAAATGGAAGTGAATTTGCAAACAAACAGAAATGAGCATTGCTGCCACTGTTATATAAAAAGAATCGTGTTTAATCTCTCAGTAAAAAGCCTTAAAAAGCATTGAATAAGCATGATATGTACAGGTGTAATTAAATAGAACTTATACAATGCTGGAGCAGAAGGCAGGTTTATGATTAAAGGAGAACCCTGTACACTGAGCACATTAGCACAAAAGCAGGAGGGAAATGGTTGGAGTTACTGCCTGGGCTCAGTATGCTTATCTCCGATCTCCTGTGTAAGCAGTCAGTAGAGCCTTTCCCAGTGCCGTTTCAAATATAATTCCCAGCACTTTAACACTGATGATGGGGATTTTCCACTTTGTTACAGTCATTCCTTTAAATTTTGCACAAGTGCAATTTTGTTTGAACATTCAGAATTAAAATTATATTACACATCTATATACAACAATAATTGAACACAATTCAGTATGTGCACATGTACAGTTTGTGACAATAAATATGCTTTTTAGATGTCTTCAACATGATCAGTGTGTTTCTAAGGCACTGTGTTCAATGGGAAGGATAAAAGAACTATAAAAGCATTCATCATTTCATTCAGGTTAGTGCACGGTATGCAGTTCGGCAGTGTTGTGATCTAGTGCTTTGCACTAGTACTCACATTTTCAAAGCAAACAGTAAATGCTGAATAAAAGTCTTTGTATAGAAGACATGACAGGTCTTCTAAAACCTGCTGGCTTCTAAAACCGCAGTAGTTCTTTATTATAATTAAAAAATTACTGACACAGTAAACAGTAGTTTAAATACCACAGGCTCCTCTGACACAGCATGATTCCTTATTATGTAAAAGATGATATGCATTAATAAATGGAATCGTAAACTTGATATGCAGAGCAGATGAAACATTAGGTGATTAGATGGAGCCGAAATCCAAACAAGCCAGTGACGCTCCCAGTGAGAGTTCCTGTAGGTTTGCGTTATGCTGGTGTAACAAAGCTCCACCCTAAGATCACTAGAACTGATCCATAACAGATCATGCCGGGTGCCAGAAGTAGAAAACGAAATTCTACACTGGGATTTTCTTCATGGGGATCGTGCTGTCTTTGCCATTCTGCGCAACGTTGCCGTTTTGAGCTTGGGGCTTGGCGCCCTCCACGGTGTAGTGGCCCATCTTGGTGTTTTTGTAGTAGATGGAGTAGATGCTGATGA